>NC_092868.1:45769961-45792381 GCF_032062135.1 Pyxicephalus adspersus
GTTTACGCGTCTGCACAGTACAGCCTCCTCGTTACGCGTCAGCACAGTACAGCCCCCTCGTTTACGCGTCTGCACAGTCTCCATGCTCAGTTGCTTCATGCAAGACCCCTGCAGTTTCGTGTTAAGAAGCCTCTTGTTACATGTCTGTGCAGTACATCCTCCTTGTTACATGTCTGCGCAGTACAGCCTCCTCGTTACATGTCTGCGCAGTACAGCCTCCTCGTTACATGTCTGCGCAGTACAGCCTCCTCGTTACATGTCTGCGCAGTACAGCCTCCTAGCTCAGTAGCCTCATGCAATACCTCTGCACAGCTTCCATGTTCAGAAGCATCTTGTTTCATGTCTGCGCAGTACAGCCTCCTGGGTTACATGTCTGCGGAGTACAGCCTCCTCGTTACATGTCTGCGCAGTACAGCCACCTTGCTCAGTAGCCTCATGCAATACCTCTGCACAGCTTCCGTGTTCAGAAGCCTCTTGTTACATGTTTGTATAGCACAGCCTCCTTGTTCCGGTATTACCTACGATTCAGCCCTTTCAGAAACTACAGGGATTTAGATAAAAGTGCAGCTTGCTGCAAAACATGATTGCCAGAATGGGAATTACGGTAGATCTTTTCTGCATTAAAATGCTGACATTTGACTGGGGTGTATGTTTATGTAAAATCATTCAGTTTAAAAACAACAGCACATATCAAAATCAAACAAATAATAATTTGCTTTTTAAGGAAAACAAACAGATTCCCTCCTTTAGTACACACCGCAGTTCAGCCAGAAATAAGCAGGAGACATCCCGTAATGTTGCCTTGTATATTTATGGCAGTCATTACACTTTTACTCTGCCCAGCAAAGTGAAACTGCTAAAGATCAGCAGAAAGGGCTGTGAATTCACATTAACTAATGATGACTTTAATATTGTTGGTCATAAACTATTTCTTTTTATGAACAAGGTGAGCATTTGCAAGCATATTTTGATTTTGTTTTATTAAATTACAAGTTTATAAATTGTTTATAACATTTTTCTATTACTTGTATAATATCTTTCATTGATAACATTTAATTCATTGTGACTGATTTATGATACAATGATTATAGGTTGTGCTTCCTCTGTGTCATTCAGCAGATTACAGTTTACCACCTCTCAGCACAATAATTTAATTAGTACAGTAGAAATTTATAGTACAGAGTATATTGTTGTCCTTTATTGTCAAGTAATTTTGCGGAAGCAAAGTGTTCTAGTCCATGCAGGAAGAGCTGCTAGAAATACAGGGGATGGTGGTTCCCAAGAGCAATTGGAGGATAACCTATCTGGGATTACGTCATTCTAATTGTAGGTTACCCCAGAAAGGTGGTACAGCATATAAAATAGGCTACTATGTAAAACCTGCAGTGTCCCGTGTTTTAACAGAGCAGAATAAACTCTGTGATTAGAGGAGAGGCCAGGTATATGACTCCCATCCCAGCTCATTTTTCTCTTCATTTTATCCTGTTCCATTCAGAAGGAAAGCAATCATCATGGTTTTTATTAAAACAGTGGTATGGTTTATAAATAGACTCCTTGGTAAAGGTGATGGAGAATGTGGCGATGGAGAATGGACTTGAAAGCAAAACCTGCTGGCTAATTTTTGGCGATCTGTAAGGGCGACATTCTTCTCACTGGCCAGCGATATAGTAATTATAGCTTGCTCACAGTTATTTCAAGGGTTCCCACGTGTTACAAGGCCAAGAAACACTGTGCAAATAATATTCAAAGGATGAATATAGATACCATAGATTTTGTTTGGTTTTTGTAGGGTATTACTTGTTGCTGTCTCTCTATATAAATATTACATTCCTAGTCAGTCAATAGCATTTTGCATGCCTTGTCACAGTTGATACCTGTATTTTAAGACCAGATTTAAATCTAAACCAATAAAAACTGGGACCAGCTGATCTCTTACTCCAGGAATCTCCTGAAATGAACTAAAGAATGGCTTGGTATGAGACTATACATCACAGAATTATGGGGCAAAAGGCTGTAGATTCATTTGAGTTGTGGTAGAAAGTTAATTAAATGATTTACCTCAATTTTTCTCATTACAAGGAGTCCATCAATAATTTTACCTGAAAATATAGAAGAATAAGGATCAGATGAAATCCTAAAATGTACATTATCTTATACAGAGCACTCATAACCTCATCACACGCACGGCTCCAAGACTTTTCTAGAGCTGCCCCGACTCTCTGGAATGGTCTTCCATGTCCTATTTGGCTTCCTCCTACTTCTGCTCATTTAAAGAGCACTCAAAACCATCACTACTTCCCACCATTCCATAGCTTGCCTCCTATTGTGTGTTACTTCCCCCACCTCCTAGATTGTAAGCTCTTCAGGACAGGGTCCTCTCCTCCTCCTGTGTCACTGTCTGTACCTGTCTGTCATTTGCAACTTCTGCGAAACATGTTGGCGCGATATAAATCCTGTTTAATATTATTATTAATAATAATAATAATAATAATAAAGGCGACAAGTTTATATGCAGTATTTTTTAGTGAACTGACTGAAAAGAAAAGGTAAAAATGTAGGGCTGCATGTACATGGAACACTACAAATTTTCTTTTCCACTTGTAAAAACCTCACTTCACTAGCAGTGCACAACAATGCCTAACCATTTAGAACTTGATACCTGCCTAAGCTAAGGGCCATTTAATGTTGGTGCTTTGACTGCCAGACTCTGGAGTACCACTGATAAAAGTAAGTCACAGTAAGTTCAAGGGCTTCTTACTAGTACTGAGCTCCAGTTAAAGTTTATTTTCACACATGCACTGATAGTACATGACAATTCGGCTATTTTAGAAAGTGAACAGGAAATAAAGCAATCACTTCTCCTATTAGTTATTACTACACAGTATTTATATAACACCGACATATTACGCAGCACTGTACAAAGTCCATAGTCATGTGACTAGCTGTCCCTTAAAGGGGCTAACAATCTAATGTCCCTATTATAGTCATATGTCTTTATTACAGTCTTAGGACATTTTTGGGGGGAAGCCAAGTAACCTAACAGCATGTTTTTGGAATGTGGGAGGAAACCGGAGTACCTGGAGGAAACCCACGCAGACATGGAGACAACCAGCAAATTCTTTGCAGATGGTGCTCTGGCCAAGATTTGAACCTGGGACCTAACCCTGCAAAGGCCACAGTGCTAACCATTGAGCCACCGTGTTATGTTAACTAACTAGTACTGGATGCTGCTACAGCCCCATATTCATGGCTAATTCTGGTTCGAAAACCTTTGCAAACAACAATGCATCTAGATAGTCCAATGTGACATTCCGGTGAGGACAGGCTATTAAGTGTTTCTTAGGGTGTAATAATGAATGCTGCCAACAACAGCAGAATGGGACTGTCTGTAGACTACTATGATGGCAAGAATAGCAAAATCAGCTGTGACAGGCATTTGAGATACAGACACCTTCCCACCCGCTATTCCTAAGCAGACGTTCATGCGTTGCTAACAGAATAGAACCTGCCAGAACAATATCACTTATATAAAGATACCTGCTAAATAAAGACATTCTTAAATAAATACATTGATACATAAAAGAAGACTTCATATAGGTATCTTTTTAGTAGCCTATTTCTTGAAAAGCTGCTGCTTTACTTCTGTCCTAGCTGTTGCAAAAAAAAAAAAAAAAAAAAAAAAAAGATTAAAAAATGACATTTCCGGGTGTGTAAATTCCAGCTCCCCCATTACTGGCTGTGGTTTCTCCTGTGTATGTCATTGCAGGATGTACAAACTGATGTAGGTATTTCCATCTGGAAATTCATGGAGCAGCCAAACAGTGATGCACCAGCTTTTCAATATACAAGCAGAAAGTAAACTCTTTGAAGTCTACTTTTAGCCCGGTATCAATATACCAATGGCAGGTGCTGACAGGTGGCCTTTAAACTTTCCTGATTTACTGTAACCAATCCTAAAAGTCATTGCTGCACTACTACTCTGCGCCACTTTCTTCTATAGAACCCGCATACTGCTGTCTACACTCATCCGAGTGCTGCAACTACAACAGCTGTATTGTAATATGTACACTACAAGAAGATGCTTTGTTCCAAGTCTCCAGGGAATGTAATGTATTTGTGTGGCCTGAGCTATTGTGTAACTCAACACTCACCAAAAACCACATGTTTTCCATCCAGCCAATCGCACTTCGAGCAAGTGATAAAAAATTGGCAGCCATTTGTTCCGGGACCGCTGTTGGCCTGCAGAGGAGAAGAGAGGACATGATTTTATGTACAGTCATAGCACACACATTGTAAGCAGCACTAGAGAAGAACTTGTGGTTTTAGAGAACTCTATTTTAATTACAGTGAAAGATGAGTGTATGTTTTGAGGCAAAATATTTTAACAAATTGTTGAGTGTTCACCTTTAGTACAGTTGTCTTTTTATAATTCTTCCTGTCTCCCTAAGAGTAGCGAGCCTGATAAAGTTTTTACCTTCCTACTGGCATTTATTGTGAGATATATATATATATATATATAATAAATCATTTATTTATTTTTAATGCAAGTTAAGTGTAGAATTTGGCATTGTATAAACTTTTTATAGTCCCCTGCACAATTGCCCTTGGGCTTTGTACAGACGTGCAATAATTGTAGTTGGAAAGGATCTTTCACGATCCTTTACAACTACAAACAACTACACAATGCATGAATGAGCGCTGTACATACAGCACCGTTCTGCTCTATAGAAAGGGGAGTGCTCCAGCTGTGCTCTCTCCTCTTCACATCACTTCCATTACGATCGTTTATCGTCCATGGATCCTGCCAGGACAGTCGTTCACACGTAAGATTCTCGTCTGATATCAGCCCTGAGCCGATTATTGGACGAGAACCATTGCACCATTGTGTACCTAGCCTTAGACTGGCAGAGGGCGGGCAGTAAATTTTAGGAACCAATCCATAACCTTTTTGACTGAAGGAGACAGCAGAGTGAACAAAGAGATGAGTTCATCAGTCTGCTGCTGCTCTATTATTGATAATCTGGTGCCTGGAGTTGACCTAGCTGTGTTGTTTACCTGCAGTGAAGAAAAGTCTTGTCATTATTATAATTATTCTGTTTGTCAGGACTGGATGAACAGAAATAAACTCTTTTAGCAGAAAAAAATACAGCTCCAATATATGTATTTAACTGTTCCCATGGAGTCCAGCTTTAAGTTAGGCTACGTAGACACGTGCAACTGTTCTCGTCTGATAATCGGCTTAGGGCCGATATCGGGCGAGTATCTTGCGCCTGTACAGTGCTCGTCGTCCATCGTCCAAACAACCGCCCTGGCGGATCCACGGACCATCATAATGCAAGTGAAAGGAAGAGAGTGTAGCTGGTTCCGCTTCGTCGTTTTCCTCTCTCCCCATAGAGCAGAATGGTGATGTATGTACAACACTCGTTCATGCATTCTGCAGTCGTTGCAAAGTATCGTGAAAGATCCTTTCCAATTACAAACATTGCACGTGTGTACAAAGCCTTAGCCAAATATTCATAAAATGCATCAACAAAGCCAATCTTGCTCAGAATTTGCATTATGTTGTTTTCTTGCCAGTCCAGTTCTCAATCTTTGGCTTTTTATTCTTGACACGTGCAGGGTTATATCAGTGATTCAGTCACTTGCCAACTTAGCAAAACAGTTTTAAACTTTAATGACTCCAATTGTTGCTAGAGATTCTCACCACAATGAATATGGATGTGCCCTGAAAGCTGCAACAGATTTAGAGAGCATTGTTTTATAGCTACTAGCGTTACGTTCATCAAGATAACCCAGACAAAAATAAATTCAGCACCTGAATGCAAACCTATAGTTGATCCAGAGAAAGGTAAAACAAACCCTTGTAAAATATTGACCAATTTGCTCCAAAAAGTAACAAAAAACCCTTTCTGATCCAGGAAAGAAACAGGATACAGTGCTGTTTGTTATAATGGTCAACCCTTTCATGACAGGAGGACATTATTAGTAGCAGTACCAGTATGCCTCAATGAAAATGGACAATATATTTATGACTAACTCAATAATTTCTAATTTCGTATCGGGCACCAGGACCCAAACTCGACGAGTTTCACAGAATCTGTCTGCTTCATTATGAGTAGTTTAACATGATCTTTTACATCCCCATGTTACAATATTATTGGTGAAGTAGACAGGTTCTGCGAAACGCATCGAGTTTGGGCCCTAGTGCCTGACACAATCTTGTAATCTGGGTATTGGAGTTAACATAAGAATTACTATCACTAATTATACATTGATAATATAAATACTTGACATTGTTAAATAAATATGAAATTTTAATATATATCATCTTTATAGTGATTTGTAGTAGTACTTTAAAAGTCCTGCTATCGCTATACATTAACCCATCTTGGGGTTGAAACTTTTTTGGTCATACTTAAATCATTTAAATGTTTTATTTTAAAAAACAGTTACAGCTTTTATTTGTTGTTTTAATAAAAAAAATGTTTTTTAATACATCCTGCAATTGCACAAAAATGTTTACAATTCTCTTACAATTGTAATTGTATCTGATTATTATAGTATTAAACAGATGAACACTACTACCTGGAAGCATTGGATTGTTAATTTTATCAAAAAAGCCTCCAGCTTGTGAGAGCCAGCTTTACGAAACTCCTAGCTTTACGAAATGTTAAGACTTGAGTTCAAGCTGCAGCCAATGTAATATAAAGAAAAGACAATTTCTCCTATATATTGCAACATTACTCTAGTGTTTTATGAAGTCAGCTAATTTATGCATCCCCAGGATACAAAAAGGTGCTCTCTCATACATACCATAGACAGCAGACCAGGAGCCGAGTGTTTAAGTTTAAAGTTCTCATCTGCAAATGGTCCTCTGTATATACTGGCCACTCCTGTGCCATCACCCTGTGGGAAATTCAATACAGGATTAAAATGAACAAGAGACATTTTACAAGATATTCCCTCCTCTGAGAGTCTAAAACATATCTAAACAACAAAACTAACAATGTATATATTAGAATTTACTACTCCTTAGATGTGGTGGTTGCATTAGTTTCCTTTTCCAGGTTATTATATTCACCTGGTAATCCTCCAGGAATAACACAGTTCCTGCCTCTTTGTGTATACATTCACTTTTTCATGGTATTAAATAGAGGAAGCTATAGTTATTACACAGACTGGACATTAAATGCACCTCCTTTTATTTATCTCTATTATATGGTGGATTGGTAGGAATAGTATTTAATAGAAGTAACTGTTTTTCCTGCCTTTTAGTTCACAAGTAAAACTCTGCATATTTAACAAGCTGAACAAGCATTTTTAGTCCTTTATGGAAATGTTCTTAGCCTGAAAAGAGAAAACTATTGAGGCCACCATATCTAAAACTGCATTTTTGTTCAAGGGTTCCAAAAACATGCAGTTAGGTTAGTTGACTTCCCCCAAAAATTGACCTCAGACTGTGTTAATGACATTTGACTATGGTAGGGACATTAGATTGTGAGCCCCTTTGAGGGACAGCTAGTGACATGACCACATACTACTTTGTACAGCGCTGCATAAAATGTCCGCGTTATATAAATACTGTATTATAAAAATAATAAAGGGTTTAGATACACTTTGACATTCTACTCTGGCAGACAACATATGCATAGTGCTCCCCTTCTTCCCAACGACCAATTCATACATGTGAAATATTACAAAAAGGAAGAGTACATTATGATGTGTACATCCTGATATCATAATTCCAGGGCACAGATTGTATCTTTAGGTGTCTTGGAATGTGGCTGATAGGACTAATGAGTTTTATGGGGGCATGAGGTGGCACTAAGAGTCTGATTTATCACAGAGAAGGTTATAAATGTACTTTGATATGCTATGCTTAGCTATGGACACCTCCACCTACCCATTTATAAGTATCAGACTGCAGTGTGTAGCAGGTGAAGCTCTATGGAGTCACCTATGTTTTATGTAAAAAGAGAACACTTTGGGTTGGGAGATTGTGTGACTCTAAAGCTATGTACACACGTCAGATTTTTATCGGCCAATTATCGGGCGAAAATCTGCCGTGTGTACAGTCGGTGTTGTCCATCGTCCGGACGACTGACCTGCCGGATCCACGGACGATGGACGACAGCCGATCCTAATGAAAGGGAAGGGGAGAGCGCGCAGCAGGGTGCCGCTCCGTCGCTCTCCCCCTCCCCTCTCCATAGTCCCCCTCCCCTCTCCATAGAGCATGAACGGTGCTGTATGTACAGCACCGTTCATGCATCGTGCACTCCCTTGTCGTTGGAAAGGATCGTGAAAGAACCTTTCCAACGACAAAAATTGCAAGTGTGTACGCAGCTTAACAGATCAGATAACCAGACACTCCCAGAGTTTTTATTTGCATTTTTATAGTTTTTGCATTTAAAGTTTTACTCTGCTGCTCCAGCCTAAACGTCATAAGGCTTGAACAGAGCAAACAAATCACTGTGCTTGATGAAAGTGATTATATTTTTGTATGTGTGGTATGGGGTATGGCTGCACACTGTTTTTTAAAATCCCCTAGGTACTCCTGGTAATGCAGACTTTTTTTTAGAACTTTTATTAGGTACATCCCTCCGGGATCCCTGTTCAGGATCCCTGTTTTTTCTCAGCCAATGCTAGTGCTGGTCACAGGAGAACTGGGAATGGTGCAGCTGGTAACAGCTCTGCCAGCAATTATGTGAGACACAGAACTCATTGAAGGCTGAGACAGGAGAGGGAAAAGGTGACTGTATGGGGGTGGACAGGAGTAGCGGCACCTTAACACAGTGATGTCCAACCTTTTGGACCTCACAAACTGCCAAATTTATGGAACCGTGTGTCACTCAAAAGGAGAAGAAACTTCCCCCATAGTGACCTCATGATGTCAGATGCCCCAACCCCCCCCCCCATCGCAGGTCTGAACCCGGGATGGGGGAGTGGGTGGGTTGTGTCCCCCATCCACTGCCCCAAGCATGCGATCCATACGGGGGACATATGAGCACCAAAATTTTCTCAACCGCTGCCCTAGCTCACTGCTTAGACCAGCGGTGTCAAACTCAAATATGCAGAGGGACAAAATTAAAAAAACTTAGAGAAAGGCATAAAAAATTTTTAATTTTATTTAAGAAAAAATCTTATGCCTCTTTCTCTATTTTTAGCCTTCTGAGTTAAATTTCAATGGTAACCTTTTTGCCCAGGATAACAATTATAACAACAATATTCTTCTATGAAAATCCAACCATTCAAGTCCATCCCTTGGAGTAGCAAGGAAATGTACTGCTGAGGGGGAGTGCTGGAAATGCCAGACGCGGCCAATGCAGAGCTGGATCTTATGAGTGTTCTGCCGCTGGAACTCCCTCTTTATTGAAATAGCGCTGCTACTAAAATTCCAGCTATCTTTATCTAATTGGTTTTGTGCACCATTTCGTACATAATGCAGCTCATAAAAAAGCCAAGAAGTGTTTTCTGCACAGTGCAACAATCACAATCATTACACAACTAAAACAGTTCATACATATCTCCGTGTGTGTGTGAGGAACTAAACCACTTAACCAGGTCCAGCAGCCTTTCCTATTGAAATGCAGCTGCTGTCTGGCCATTTACATGTAGTAAATAGAGGTAGTGTATAATACAGTGTCCTCATAATCCAATGTAAATGAAGTTCATTATGCAACTAATAATGTAAATAGCATTAAGTCTGCTCATTCCAATGAATAGACAGCCAATGCACTGGAAAGGTTAAAAAAAGAAGAATGGACATGCAGTTTTTTTTCCTTTGTCCTTTTCCTTTCTCCTTATAGCAAAGAGTGGATAGGTGTGAATGGGTTTAGGTGGAAACAACCTACACACAAAGATGGTGAATAAATATTTGTATAGATATTCGTATCAAATAAAACATAATAAATACAGCCAAGGTCTTTAAAATAAAATATTAACTGCCCAGACAAAATGTTATAAAAATAAATATATATATTACCTAAAAGGAAATAAAAAAACTGCTCTATATTTATCTCTGTATGCTTATCCATCTCTGGGACTTATAGGAGTCACAACATTCACACTCTCCGGGTTAAAATACCACATTCTGAACAATTTATAAGATGCCGAGTTGCCATAGAAACTCACATTGACAAAATCTCCTCCTTGGATCATGAAGTCTTTTATCACCCTGCAGGGAACAATAAATAGAGGATGTAGTAAAAGTATCAGCTGGCACAATTGTTCATAAATGCCTACACTTTAGGTCAGCAATCAATGCCATAGCAGCCTAGCAGAAGCTTCACAGACGCTGCCGCCGTACAAAGGGATCCCGCCTAACACGTGACCCTTTACACCTTCGCTACAATGAATGTAACCCATTCAATGCCCGGTCCCACCTCTGCATGTTATTGGCAGTTCTTTAAACATTTTTCTCCCGTGCATTTTTTTTTATGCGTGAACCCTTCTTTATGTGGCCAAAATATGCCGTGATGCATTGCTTCTCAACCAGGGATCCTCCAGAGGTTGCTGGGGGTTCCTTGAGCAATTTGTACCTCTCAGGTCAGTTTAAGTGACACCAATCATCTTTCTGTAAGGGTGACATTCTTCCCAGTGGACAGCAATGTATTATACTGTGGGCTGTGGATGTAGTAAATATAGAAGGGGTTCCCTGAAGATCAGAAAATTATTTCATGGGTTGCTTTAATAATAATGCTAATTGACAAAGAAAAGACAATGATTGTTAATGCAATAGTTAACCCTTGAAGCTATTATTGGATATCATTGTCACCATATTTACAGAACAGTATGACATTGTCTGATGCAAAGTGGCCCTACCATTCTACAATAGAAATAATGAGAATGGAGAAGGTAGAAAACCCAAAACTGGGGGAACTAGGAGGGGTTTGACTAGGTGTGGACTCCAATGCTCTTCTACCACAAATCATACGCCATTATGGATCTATTTTAAGGCTAAAATCCATGGAGCTTTAAAAAGACACAAATTAATGTTGCTCTGTAATTAATAATGCATTAGAAATGTATTTATTTTTAGATCATTCAGGACAGTAACAGAGCTCAGGCTGGAAGGGAAATCAGGACAAGCAGTCAGTCAGCTGTGCTTTAGTAGTTATTTGCTAACAAGGGACGTGTTAATAGAAGGTGAGCACAAAAAGACACAGCCTAGCTATAAGCAAGCATTGGAGCAAGACATGTAAGTGTCTCCAAACTGTAGCAGAAAAAGTTGCCCTGCCAGACAAGGTCAAGGCATGGTAGTAGTGTGGCTCAAAAGGTTAGCTCTCTACTTTGCAGCGCTTGGTCCCAGGCTCGAATCTTCCCCAATGTTTGCGTGGGTTTGCTCCGGGTACTCTGGTCCCTTCCCACATCCCAAAAGGCATGCAGTTAGGTTACTTGGCTTCCACCCAAAATTGTCCCAAGACTGTATAAAAGACATGACTGTGGTTGGGACATTAGATTGTGAGCTCATTTGAGGAACAGCTAGTGACATGACTATAGACTTTGTACAGCGCTGCGTAATATGTTGGCACTTTATAAATATTGTATAATAATAATTATTCCCAGAACTGGATAAACAGAAATGCAAACCCTTGAAAGGTAAACCTGTCTCCATATATAATACTAAATGTTTTCACTGAAACAGGAACAGATATACATCTCAATGTAAATTAGCATTAGCACCAGCTCAGTAAAAGCGATCCTCTCCAAATACAGATGAAAATATGCAGAAATGTCACTCAGTGCTTGCTATGGCTCAGCAAACTATCCCCAGTTGCTGCAGCTGATAAACCAGCACTGGGCGAGTTTCCCAGCAAAACAACCACCATGCACAGAACACTGTACGAAACCCTTTTAATAAAAAAAGTCTTTACCAACCTGTGGAAAGTGCTTCCTTTGTATCCAATAGGAACACCATCTTTTCTAAAGACATACAGAAAAAAAATATTAGTCAAAACCTCTTTACAAAGAACATAAAGTTTTTTTTTTACAATACTTATTAAATGGTAAATGGTAAATGATAAATCCCTTGTATAACTACCCAAATACCCCTGCAGACCACAATTTTAAGGTGTAGGTGCATCTTTGGTGCAGTATTACTTATATTAGAGCAACATACACAAAACCTCCCCCCATCCCATACTTATGTCTCAGACACAGCAAGATACTGCGGCCTTAATTGCCAAAAATCTGCTTGGCCGTACCTACACATGCTACAACCCTATTTATACAGTTGGGTAAGGGCTACAACAAATGGGACAATTTTAAAATCCAACCTAATCCAAAGCAATGCCTAGATCCAAAGTGAATTCAATAGCTGACTGATGTAGGCAACCATTTTTTGGGTTTCTGATTAGACATGGACAGTTCAGACTTGTTAGTTAGTAATATTGATTGAATCTGTGCTAGCTGTGTTAAACAATCTGGAAAACAAGACTCCCATTATTTTTTGAAAACCTGGACTGCATAATCCAAAATTTGAAAGTTGTGCAAATAAAGGTGTTAGAGATCTCAACTTTTCTATATAAAGAGGACATTATATAGCTAGATAGGAGGATACAAACCTGAATTCCCCAGTGCAGAACTGCCTGTAATGATAAAAGAGATACATATGTTACATTATGTAAAAAGATGTTACAATATTGCAGTGTGCTCCCCCAGCACTTTTCAGTAACCACCCGCCTGTTTTTTGGGTGGTAACTGAAGAGTTGGGTCACAATACAGGGGATGCAACCCACTTCTTCAGCTTCTTCTTACCCAGTTTAAAGTAATTTCTGGGTTGAACACTGTATTGGAGAAGTATTTCATTGTGTCCAACGACCCACTATTAAAGTGAACACTTCTATACAATTCATTCTAATTTCTTGCAAAAGAAGTCCTATTTCAGGAATACAAAGGAAAAAGGGGAAAATCTAAAGCTAGTAGAGAATTATTAAATGAATGGGCAGGGAGCCCAGTTACCTTACCAGTCAAAGTCATATGATTGGCTCTTCTCCAATAAGGAAACTCTTACTGCAGTAGTAAGTAGAGAGAATGCCAGGGAGTACATAAGTCTATCCACCACAACTGTTATTTTACAATTGGCCAGTAAAATGCAGAGTATAACAGAGTACAGGTAATGATATCCGCTCTCCATTAGCCCCTGAGTCCTATAAGTACAATTTAAACTAAAGATTCCTTAAACCAGAATACCACATTATTAATAACCATATTAGAATGATGCAGAAGTGAAATTAGAGGCAAATCATTACTCTACCTGTAAAATTCAATCTTCGCCCTAATACTGCCACCTCACCATACCTTCCTATAGGTCAGCTGAGATTAACGAGGACCAAGCACATCTTTTGCATGAAAAACTGAGATTTGTACTAAAGGTCAACTGCCTAGTAATCTGGATTTACAATTTTATTTTAACATTTCATTACCAAAAGCAATTGTAGCTTTTCAAGAGAGCAAAAATGTTACTCACCACCTACTGGATAGGTACGTTCTGAACTTTTGTTTTACAGGGATCTGTGATTTATTTAAAGAGGTAGACCAACATCCACTACAGAAAGCATTTGTGGGGTTTGTCCTTGTCTCACATCCATGAACACGCTGTATAATGTCTCTGTTTCCTATGGGTGGATGATAAGTATACTCCTTCAGTGTTCTCCCCATACCCTTTTTACCGGGCACACCACCCAGTACTTTTCAGTAGCCATCCGACTGTTTCTGGGTGGTTACTGTAACGTTAGGTCACAAAACAGGGGCCACCACCTGCATACAACTTTTTTCATCACAGCTTAAAAAAAATCTGGGGAGAATCCTGAGCAAAAATATGCAGGTCCAAACATTTACTCAAGGCTGGAGAGAATACACTTTCATGAGTGAAGCTGGGTGATCCAGAAAACCTGGAATGGATCTGGTCCAGGATTCAAAACATTTGTTAACAAATAGCCAATGAGTTTTAGGAAATCCATTCCGGGTTTGCTGGATTACCCAGCTTCACTGATGAAAATGTATCCTCTTCAGCCTTGGAGAGCTTTAGTAAATCAGGTCACTGAATTAACTTAAAGTAGGGGCCTCTTTGGAAGAGCTCTGGGCTGCAAGGTGGGTGACATATCCTAAAATGAAAGTTATGTGTTCACAGCTATCTGCTAGAATTTAGAAGCTAAAAGGTACCCGACATTTGGGTTAAGATCCACTTCAGAGCAGAAATAAATTCTGATCCATCAGAGGGGTGATCCTACATCATTAATATGTGTATGTGGCCAGGAGACAGCTGGTCCTGATTGTGATGTAGCCATGACAGGTCTCACAGTGTAGTAGGTCATTGTCCAAGTCACCATTGTCTTCATTCACTTGGACTAGGACATGTGACTTGAACTCACTGCTTTCATTTACACTGCAGGAACCATGGCCCTTAATCTCTAAACCTATTCTCCTGAAACAGATCTATAATTTATATGCTTTATTGTTATATGCAGATTCATGTTTGGAAATTTGTGACCAGGCAGGTCTTTAGTGCAATAAAACATACTTACCGGCCTGATCACTGTCAAAAAAGCTCCAGGCTTTTCCTGCAGCTGCCAGGACAGGATGAACTGCACAGGATTTACATCATCCCGGCCTGGCCAATAAAGATAGCTAAAGATCCAAACCAGGAAGAGGAAAACAATGGAGATGAAACTGCCTGTGACATAGCAGGGACAGGTGCATGTATATAGGCTAGGTACACATCAGATGATTCTAGTCTAATTTAAACTTCAGGGCTGGTATCAGACGAGAATCTGGCGTGTGTACAGCGCTCATCCAACGCGCTGGATTCATCCTGGCAGATCTACAAACAACTAACGATAGTAATACAAGTGAAGCATAGAGAGCACAGCGGGAAGCCGTTCTGTCGTTCACCTATCTCTATAGAGCAGAACGATGCTGTATGTACATCGCTCGTTCATGCATCTTTCAGTCTTTTGTTGTTGGAAAAGGTTGTGAAAGATCCATTGGAACAACAAAAGCCTAATGTATGTACACAGCCTTGGAAACAATTACAATCAGGCAGGTAAGCTTATTTTATTGCAGAAGGGACATTACCTGTCTGCTCAGAAATAAAAGTCTTGCCTGGTTGCAATTTTGGGGGAAAAAAACATTTAGTTTCTCTTTAAATTAATATCAACTTTAGATCAAAATCCCTTCTTCCAAAAATCTAAAACTTTCACTCAGAATATTGTGTCTTGCCTTAAATTCCATCCCACAGCAGTCAAAATCCAGACAAAAGTTATATTTGTTGTTGTACCTGAAATTTTCAGCTGTTTTGGGAACGACATCAGCAAAAAGCTCCACTTTCATTCGTCCCACTTCCTGTAAGTCAAACAAAATAAACATGTGGGTGCTATTTAAACGCCATACAAAAAACAAACAAAAACAAAACTGAATGTGGATGCTGTTTTCATTCACTGGAAGGGATTTATTCTCCACTTCTGTGCTATCATTACCTTAATATGAATGATTGAGGCTAAATTCACACTGGTGGTGAGGTTGCGGTGTGCCAGGGCAGTGGTTGCCAACCGATGGTCCGTGTGAAAATTTTGGTGGTCCACAGAAGTTGCAAATTTCATGTTTTAATAAAAATAGGGTGACTGTTGTAATGGTGGAAACAATACTGAAGCCGTACGCTTCAGTATTGTTTCCACCATTACAACAGTCACCCTGCTCTGCCAATACCGATTCTCATCTGATTGTTTTATTTTATTTGTTTATTTCTCAGATGCTCTTTTAGGTAAGTATGACCTTACCTGTGTATTTTCTTTACCTGTTATATTTAATAGCATCAGATAGTTTGACTTTGATAACTATCATTTCTTGTTTGACCTTATAATAAAATAAATATAAATAAAGGATTCACTGCTTGGTGAACATTGAATACATTGCATTAAATGTTGCATGTGGTTTTTTGGAACATATACAGGTTTCACTGATAGCATTCAGTTAAAAAATATTTTGGTCTATATTTGAGAAAGACTGTCGTTTAGTATTCTTCAACATGTGAATGATATGAATATTTATAGGGCTCCAAACTTATTAATATATGGCTAAATATAAAGTTTAGTAAAGTATACTGTAGGGTGCTGTGATTCTAAACTGAAATGATTGATTATAACATATCCTATAGGTTTTGCCATTTTTAGTTGCTGCCTCCCATCTATTAGCACTCATCGCCCATCTGTGCTCCTTTCCTGTATAAGTCTGTTTTGGCGCTTGGAAAGTGATACTAGAATTTGGTTTTATGCTGTATCATTATAATTACTAGTGAGTAATAAAGTATGTAAAAAGATCATTATAAAATAAATTATGAAGCAAATTTGCAGGATCCTTATGTTATACTTGCTGAATTTAAGGTCAGGTCTCATTAGGCTTCATCCTGAAGAAGTGGTGTTATACCACAAAACGCGTCGATGACATACAGGCACTTCTTGTGAGGCTTGCTATAATGTTTCAACTACGTATTTATGCTGATACTTTTATGTAAAAGAGGATGTGTGTTTGTGTATTGTAATATAGGGACACCGTGGTTCCTTCTCTAGGACACTGTGATACAAACGTCTCCTATATCACTTTTTTAATATGATGTACCAGTAAAATATTTTAGGAATTTTATAGATGCCGTTAAAGTCCCATTTTTCTGCACATATTGATTTTAGAATGAAATAATCCCATAATGAGTGAGAAAAAGCAAACAAATATTTTACATTTCTTTAGTAATACCAAAGATAATGCAACTAATGATAATAGTAATAGTTCACTTAACCGCGAGCTGATCAATGAATCAGAGCCTCCACAGTCCTTGTCAGGCACCATTAAGAAGATCATTATTTTACAAATGTATTTGTCTTTTTACAAAAATTCAGATTGTGCACGGAATTTAAATGATGAATTTAGTGGTCCGTGAGGTCTGAAAGGTTGGCGAATGCTGTGCCAGGGAACCGGAAGATGCTACATGTGGGGTCTCCTTGTGGCAGCCCCATAGCGAATGAATAGGGGCGGCAATAAGCTGAGCAAGGATTGCTCACTCCTGCCAGCTGTCACATGTGCAGACATTAGTTCTTTAAAGGCTGCCATGCGATTGTTCAAGCAAGGGCCAGCTGCTGGCATTTATCAGGAAATAGATCAGAATGTCAGTATTGTTTCCAGGAGAGGTGACAACCCTCCCCAACATGTTTATGGACGCTTTCCTTTAGTCATGTGATGTGTAGAAGTTATAACTCAGTCAATATGGTTTCCTGATTTCCAGAAACAATGACTTGCCAGACAGCGGGCTTTGGGCTCGGTGGTGTTGATGGGGGGGCGGCATGGGAATGCTTGAGATGAAAAATTGCTGGAACCAATATTATTAATAAACAGGAGTTATATAGCACCAACATATTAAGCAGCACTGTACATTAACCATTCTGCACACAAAGGCTTCTATATGACATGTTCTCTTTATTATATTATATGTGACCACATTATATGTGACCTAAGCTGCTGTACCTCAAGCTATGGCCACATATGTGATTGCACAGAGTTTCCCCTGAAACAAACCTGCCCTGTATGGGGTACAACACCAGGAAAAGGAGACTGAATGGGCTGCACGTGTGACTCTGAGAAGTCTCATTCTCCGGCTCCTACAATACATGGCGTTAAAGCATTACCACACAATGGTAGAATAGGAACTCCAGAATATTATCCCACACATTACCTGCCCCCCGATACTGACATCGAAGAAGACGATGGGGTTATTGGTGTTGGAAGCCGGGACAGCCATGTCTGTCGCTGGCAGAGAAGAAGGTAGACGCGCTGTAATACGTCACTTCCTGTCTCCGGACTAAACCGCATGCGCAGTGGATGACCCAGCTAGCACGTGGTTATCATTTGCAAATCTGAGTTTTGTTCCTATTTATTTGTATTGTATCACGTTTATTGTGTTATCACCTTATAAATTTTTACTTGGCAGAGATCGGATATTGTTTGATGTCTCGGGGAGAAGTCAGCATTGCCCCTATAATCCCCCCTCATATATATAGTTGGTGTTATGCCTACCTTCATTGACACTCATTTATATAATTCCGACACATTGATGATCATCAGTGTAATGTCATTTTGCGTGGATGGTCGTTGGTGTATTGCCCCCTTTTATTAATATTCATTAATCTAATGCACCCTTACATTTTTAGACTTTGGTTAAGGCCTATTTTTATTGAAGGTCAATAATGTAATTTCAACACATTTAGGGACAGCAGTGTAATGCCCCCTTACATTGGTTGTCATTGGTTTAATGCCTCCTTACACTGACAATCATTAATCTAATGCCGCCTTTCATTATATGTCATTTGTTTATTGCCCCCTTACATTAATGGTCTTTAGTCTAATATCCCCATGTATTATTGGACATTATTGTAATGCCATTTTACATAGCTGTTCATTGATGCGATGCCCCCTTGCATTGATGGTCATTGGTGTGACGCCCCCTTGCATGAATGATCATTGGTGTAATGCCCCCTTGCACGAATGGTCATTGGTGTGATGTTCCCTTGCATGAATATTCATTGGTGTGATGTCCCTTTGCATAGATGGTCATTGGTGTGATGTCCCCTTGCATAGATTGTGGTGGTCATTAATGAAGTCCTATTTTTCATTAGTGGTCAGTGCCCTTTACACAGGTGACCCGTTACAACTATAACTGTGAGAATAGTGCCCCCTTAAGGTAGTGCTCAGGGAAAGTCCCATAAACATATAACATTGGTGTTCAAGTGTTATTTGCATGAGATTCCCATGTGTCAGCTGTTACACTGGCACTGTTATACATGAGATTAATTTTCTCCTAATAACATAGTGAACATCAGGATTGGCTTGAACCTTCTGCCACTGTGTGCTGGTACAGCCTCATACAGAAAAGTACATGTCCTGGGAATTAGAGCACTTACTTAAAATGGGTACTGTTCTGGGTAAAATGGTTTGGGAGAATGAAATAGAAACAAAAGTGCCTAAAGTCCTGGCTGGGGACATACTGTGGGTGTCATAAGCCTACCTACTTAATGCATAGTAATTCAAGTTGAAAAGACTCCATCAAGTTCAACCACTAGGGAATTAAACATATCCCAGATATAAAACCCTGTAGACATAGTTGATCCAGAGGAAGGCAAAAAAGTAACCCCCAGTACTTCCTTAATAATAGATGAATGGCACAGCATAAGGGGGGTATAACATCAGAATTAATGTTGATCATATACATCGGCCCTTCACTATGCATATCAGGAGTCGTTAGCAAGCTAAGAAAGTACAAAACAATAGCTGTTCATGGAGTTGGGGTTTAACTTTAATGTATCATAGATAGAGCAAACACATACAGTTCCACTTAGAAGTGCATATAAGCAGCATTATGTGTAGTAAATGGGATACACTCACACTTTATCTACTATCCAGGTGAAAAAAAAAAGCTTTGCCGAAACCCGGGATCGAACCAGGGACCTTTAGATCTTCAGTCTAACGCTCTCCCAACTGAGCTATTTCGGCTGGTGAGTAAAAGAGGTAGTGCTGTCCCTTGGTATGCTTATCTGAGTCATAAAGAGTTGCATAAGTTCCTATTATGGACTATTAATATAATTATTATTATTTTTTTATTATTATTATTTAGGATTTATATAGTGCCAACATATTACGCAGCGCTGTACATTAAATAGGGGCTGCAAATGACAGATACATACAGTGACAAAGGAGAGGACCCTGCCCCGAAGAGCTTACAATCTAGGAAAAGGGGGATGTATAATTAGACAGATAATAATCAATAAAGGCAATATGAAACTTGAATTACTTTTATTCATTGTAAAAAAAAAAAAATTTAAGATTTTAGACAAAGCATGAGGATACATTGAATTGCATGCCAATGTGCAAATGGGCATTATATGATCCATATATACAGTGTGGCCTCAGTGAAACACGTAAAACACCAACATAATGTTGCTTTTTTGCATCCTATTTTAAAATGAACACAAAACTATTTAGGAATCAAAAGTTACATAAGTGACTAGAAAAATGATGAAATAATCATGTACCAAGGAAGAAGGCATATCCCCCCTCACCCCCTAAAAATAAAACATACAATACCCTGTTGTCTTTTATCATTGAAATCTTTATTCCATACATTGCAGGTTTGTCTATGTATGTATGGCTGCAGTTTTATT
Organism: Pyxicephalus adspersus; assembly: GCF_032062135.1. Lineage (NCBI taxonomy): Eukaryota > Metazoa > Chordata > Amphibia > Anura > Pyxicephalidae > Pyxicephalus > Pyxicephalus adspersus. Next base: position 45,790,163 of record NC_092868.1, read on the forward strand.
ACTTTATGGTGATCCCATGCACATCTAAGAATGCAAATAATCCTAAGAAACCACAGAGAAAATCACATTAGTATTTTACCCTATAAATTTTACATGAATCTAATAATATTAACATATTAACATTCTAATAAAACCAACATATTAGGCAGCTCTGTACATTAAGTAGAGGTTGCAAATGACAGACAGATAAATACAGTGACACAGGAGGAGGAGAGGACCCTGCCCCGAAGAGCTTACAATCTAAGAGGTGGGGGGAAGTTACACACAATAGAAGGGGCTTGTTATTAAGGAGCTACGCTTGTTATTAAATATTGGACACAATGGGTATATCCTGGGTGCTAACATTCACATATACAGCTAAAGAACAATAAAATCTAATATCAAAGTTTTTGCTTTTAGACACTGCATTGACTGGTGATCATACATAAGTGAATTGTGTCCAGTAGGTTTTTCTTGCTCTGATTAAAACTGCAAAAACCTTTTTTGAAGAGAGGGGAGAAAAGCAGCCCATAGCTCTTTATTTTTTTTTTGGTTCTAGAGTAGCAAGTCCCCATGGAAATACTAACAATGAACTTTTCTTATATGCCTCCTGTGGTCTGGTGAATTGAGCCCGATTTTTCCAAAGGGAGAATGTTGACTTTTCCAGTCAACAGGGACCCAAGACCCCCTAATACCTGGGACTCTGTGCCAGCCTTCCCATTGGCTGCTGGCCTTGTTTTCTGACACCCTCACCTGGTCAGAGTTGTAGATTGGCCAAGGCGGCAAGCACATGCTCCAGCCACTTTTCTTTGATTGACACCTGTGATGGCCAATGATCTTAGTGAACAAGATCTGGGCATCTCGGCGAAACTAGAAGGCTTGGAAAGGGAGGGAAGAGGTGAGACTGGAGAGATTGTGTGAGCACCTGTGTGACAGCAAATAGAGACAGAAGGAGACTTCAGAGCTGGAGCTGGCTGAAAATAGAGGAGCCTTACATGAACAGATCTATACAATGCAATCTGATCATTGTGTTATGGGTGCGGCTAAACGCATGGCTGGGGGAGGATCAGAAGGGGACCACCAAACTTATTCTTGCCCTGGGTCTTAAAATGGCCTTTTAGTTCTATTAGTGCACAAATGCCCAATAATGCTGCTGGAAATTCTGCACATTCTGCAGCAAAATATGAGGAAGTGTTAGGCCTACAAAATGTCCCCTATCTTATGGAGGAGGGTGGATGTTCTGTAGTCTTAACACACTTTCTGTCCTTGCAGTGCTGTTCCTCTTCAGATACAATATTCATTATCAGCCTAGGACAGAAAATGTGTTACTGGCTGGTTCACCAGGAATAAAAACCTGAAATACAGGACTTATGAACAATACATAAATGAATTTATGAATAAAAATCAATCACTTACTATAGTAACATTCTTTTTTTCAAAAAAAGTACACATCTATCATTGTACAAATTCCAGAAATTATTCAATCCCCCTTCTATTATAAGGTAGTGTGGCCGAGCGGTCTAAGGCGCTGGATTTAGGCTCCAGTCTCTCTGGAGGCGTGGGTTCGAATCCCACCACTGCCAATATTTTAAATATTCACATTGTTATCTTTGACAACACTACATTAAAAGAAACTTAAATTCGCATCCCTCATATTAAGAACTGATAAACAGCAACAAACACGATCATATACTAGTGATATATTTCTTTAAATATATTTTTTTACTGCCACTACTTCTGACTGACCACTAGAAGGCAGCAGAGTGGCTGCAATGTCATTGATGGGGGTGGTTACATTTGTAGCACTGCTCTCTAGCACAATGAAGTGGCTACAAAAGAAGGCCTTCTGAACAGAGCATGAATTGTAGCCACAGACGTTAAGGATCTGCAGTTTTCTCCAGAGGGGTTAATTGAACACATATTTCAGAACAATAGGAGGAAGGATTTGGTTCATTAAAACATGAAAGAAATACGAATTACAATTTTTTTTTAACTTTAGTTATACTTGAAACAGACATTTTCACCAATTAATGGGTTATTGGGCAAATGTCCTTTTTAATGAATGTTACATATCACTTCAAAGGAATTTTGTTCCATTTCTATTCAGCCATGTTTTGATGAAACCCAGTTTTATAGTGAATTTAAGCATATACCATTTAGGGGTACTGCGTGTAATGCAGAGGGATGGGGCACTGCATGTAATGCAGAGGGATTGGGCACTACGTGTAATGCAGAGGGAT
>NC_092868.1:45792524-45792604 GCF_032062135.1 Pyxicephalus adspersus
GCAGAGGGATTGGGCACTGCGTGTAATGCAGAGGGATTGGGCACTACGTGTAATGCAGAGGGATTGGGCACTGCGTGTAA
>NC_092868.1:45793248-45999074 GCF_032062135.1 Pyxicephalus adspersus
AGCTTTGCCGAAACCCGGGATCGAACCAGGGACCTTTAGATCTTCAGTCTAACGCTCTCCCAACTGAGCTATTTCGGCTGGTGAGTAAAAGAGATAGTGCTGTCCCGTGGTATGCTTATCTGAGTCATAAAGAGTTGCATAAGTTCCTACGGTATTATGGACTATTAATATAATTATTATTATTTTTTTTATTATTTAGGATTTATATAGTGCCAACATATTACGCAGCGCTGTACATTAAATAGGGGCTGCAAATGACAGACAGATACATACAGTGACAAAGGAGAGGACCCTGCCCCGAAGAACTTACAATCTAGGAGAAGGGGGATGTATAATTAGACAGATGATAATCAATAAAGGCAATATGAAACTTGAATTATTTTTATTCATTGTTTAAAAAAACAAATTAAAGATTTTAGACAAAGCGTGAGGATACATTCGATCGCATGCCAATGTGCAAATGGGCATTATATGATCCTTGCATACAGTGTGGCCTCAGTGAAACACATAAAACACCAACATAATGTTGCTTTTTCGCATCCTATTTTAAAATGAACACAAAACTATTTAGGAATCAGATGTTACATAAGTGATTAGTAAAATGATGGAAGAATCATGTGCCAAGGAAGAAGGATTAAGGCGTGTAATGCGGAGGGATGGGGCACTGCGTGTAATGCAGAGGGATTGGGCATAGTGTGTAATGGTGAGGGATGGGGCACTGCGTGTAATGCAGAGGGATGGGGCACTGTGAGTAATGGTGAGGGATGGGGCACTGTGAGTAATGGTGAGGGATGGGGCACTACATGTAATGCAGAGAGATGGGGCACTGCGTGTAATGGTGAGGGATGGGGCACTGTGTGTAATGCAGAGGGATGGGGCACTGATGGGGCACTACATGTAATGCAGAGGGATGGGGCACTGTGTGTAATGCAGAGGGATGGGGCACTGCGTGTAATGGTGAGGGATGGGGCACTGTGAGTAATGGTGAGGGATGGGGCACTGCGTGTAATGAAGGGGAATGAATAACCAAGGCACGGTGTGTATTGCAGATGGAGAAATAGACAATGATATGCAAAAGGCACATTGCCTTAGGAAAGAAAAGAGTGAGATGGGTGAGATGTTGTAATATAGCAGAATAGTGCTGCTAACCTATCACAATCCCTAAAACTGACAAATATATAGATCAAGTGATTCTCCAGTGGCCAATAAATAATACAGATCCAAACTATTTTTAGATTTTTTTTATAGGGGAATAAAAGAGAACTATCACATCAAAATTTCATTCTGCATAAAGTAAGGCAGTTTTCTATGTAGACTGATATGAATAGGTTCAGTTTGTGCATGCTGTGTTCATATTGCTTTCACCCTCTGATGTTTCCTTAACATGTCTGTTCCTTTAAGCCCACTGGGGGTACCAATTAAAATTTACAGCCTCTTGCCGAAACCCGGGATCGAACCAGGGACCTTTAGATCTTCAGTCTAACGCTCTCCCAACTGAGCTATTTCGGCAGCTTGAAAGACAGCTTTCTGCATGATGTCACAGGGGGTCATCTGAGGTCATGTGTAATAGGAATTGAAAAGGCACTTGTGGAGAACTTTATCAGCTTTATCCTAATATGCATAATGCATCTACTTCATCCTTAAAGGACAACTGATCCTTTAGTATAAATTGTTATTTAATGAATTCTCCCTAACCTAACTAGTTACTTATTAACCTTTCTGGCTCTTTTTATGATTTTCATTGTGCAGCCCTGCACTGCACACCATTAAATGTCTCTGCTGCATGCCCTTGATATGAGTGTGTAATGGGCCCCTTTTATTCTTATAAAAAAGCTTTGAAGTACTACAATGAAATGTGCTGGGGATTTTTATTTTCTTTCTTTTCCAGCATTGGAAAAGATTTGTGATTGAAGTCAAACAGTCATTCCCACACGCTGTGTTCAATGAGTGGACTAAATGTGCAGGACTCACCTCCTGCAAAAATAAACTGGCCTGTGCAAAAATGCCAATATTAATGCCATCGTCCATCCATAGTGTTTTCAGGTTACAAAGGAAGAAAGATGAACTCACAAATTTCCTAAAAACAAGATCTGCATGCCATCACCAACAGCTCACTTTATAGGTCTTTATGACAGCAATGAGATCTGCTGCAGAGATACCATTGCTTACTCCCAGTTTCCAATGCTATTAGTTAGATTTGCATCCCATTAACCAAAGATAATCTCTTCCCTACCCTCAAGCATGCATGCTACCAATAGGATCTGCACTCCAAAGCTTTTTCATTAAAGCTTTTCAAAGGCTGGAGAGGATACACTTTCATCTAAATCTGAAATGGATTTCTTCAAACTCATTTGCCATTTGCTATTATTAATATTATTATAATCAATAAACAGGATTTATATAGCACCAACATATTAAGCAGCGCTGTACATTAAATATGGGTTGCAAATGACAGACAGATACAGACAGTGACACAGGAGGAGGAGAGGACCCTGCCCCGAAGAGCTTACAATCTAGGAGGTGGGGAAGTCTCATACAATTGGAGTTTGAAAAGATGGGTTTTGAGAGCAGAAAGTAGGAGCTAGCCGAATAGGACGAAGGAGACCATTCCAGAGAGTCGGGGCAGCTCTAAAAGTCTTGGAGCCGTGTTGTGATGGGGTTATAAGTGAGGAAGTCATTGGTAGGTCATTGGAGGAGATAAGAGAGCGGCTAGAGAAGGATTTTTCTATCAGGTCAGAAAGGTAAGTGGGACAAGAACTGTGGAGGGATTTGAAGGCAAGGTGCAGGAGCTTGAATTCGATTCTCAGGTGAAATGGAAGCCAATGGAGAAAACTACAAAGAGATGCGGCAGAGGAGGAGCCGTGGGAAGGATGGATGTCTCGCTGCAGCAATGTTTTGAATCCTGGACCAGATCTATTCCAGGTTTGCTGGATCACCCAGATTTACTGATGAAAATGTATCCTCTCCAGCTTTGAAGAGTTTTAATAAATCAGGCCTAAAGAATCTGGATGTTTTGTATCATATTGCATACCGGTGTTGTTAATCAGCACAATTTCCACTTGAAGTGGCTCGCTGTAGCTTTGTGCTCAGTGATCTCTAAACGCCGTGGTCTCTTGCTAATGAGCTCTGCACTCTAAAGCTGCGTACACACGGCAAATTTTTCTCGCCCGATAATCGGTATCGGCCAATTATCGGGCGAAAATCTGCCGTGTGTACAGTCGGTCGTCGTCCATCGTCCGACGACCGTCCTGGCGGATCCATGGACGATGGACGACGACCGATCCTAATGAAAGGGAAGGGGAGAGCGCGCAGCAGGGTGCCGCTCCGTCGCTCTCCCCCTCCCCTCTCCATAGAGCATGAATGGTGCTGTATGTACAGCATCGTTCATGCATCGTGCAGTCTTTTCTCGTTGGAAAGGATCGTGAAAGATCCTTTCCAATGAGAAAAATTGCAGGTGTGTACGCAGCTTAACTCCATAGCTAATAGTCACAGGTGAGATCTGTACCCCAGCATACAGAGCTCACTCTCCAGCATTGATGCCACTGATAAGATCTGCATATAACACACAAAAGCTAATTCCACATAGATCTATACTAACAAAAGCAACTCCTGGCCTGCAGACATGAAAAAGATAGATTCTATGATTGATCAGACAATGGGCAAGGAAGAGGTGGAGCAGCAAAGAGTTTACTGAAGAGTTTAACCCTTGTACATGCTCTTGGCCATGACGACAGAAGTGGCACTATACAAACTATTACTATTCTGTTCATTGAAAGACAAAACAGAAGTTTTTAGATCTTAACCATTAGGTTTCAGGTCTTGTTCTCCTATCTTGGTTTTGCAAAGGATAAGGAGGTTCTTTATTTGCTGAAGGCTGGATCTTGACTTATATTTCATGGCATAAATGTGGGTTCTTTAATTCCTTGGTTAGTAAAGATGGGGAACCTCAGATCCCAAGGACATATTGATACAAGCAACTGAGTAAATTTCTTAAAATGCATTTGCATATTATTATTATTATTATTATTATTATTAATAAACAGGATTCATATAGCGCCAATATATTACACAGGGCTGTACATTAAATAGGGGTAGCAAATGACAGACAGATGCAGTGACACAGGAGGAAGAGAGGAGCCTGCCCCAAAGAGTTTATAATCTAGGAGGTGGGGGAAGTATTGTTAGCAAATGTTTTTAATCCTGCACCAGATCCATGGCAGGTTTGCTGGATCGCCCAGGTTCACTGATGAAAATATCCTCTCCAGGCTTGGAGACCTTTAATAAACCAGGCCCGTTGTATGGCGGGTTGCTCAGTTTAGCTCTGACTAGGAACAGAAGCCAAGGCCCATGCTTTATATACACTTGGGATAGTTGGGGGTCCAAAGGGGAAAGAGAACAAAACATAGGGGTTAAAAAAATAAATTATAAATTATATATTTAAAGACATACTGAAACAATATATAAGAAATTATATAAATGAAGGCGAAGCACAAGCAGTCTTATTAAAATCTTTTATATTCTAATAAAAATACAAACATTAAAAGTCAAATTATGTTTACATGGTGGAGCCATTTGTAATGGCTCAACCTCACTGTGCAATTAGCAGCATGAACTGAATACTTTTAAAGGGAAGGCACCTAAGTCAATCCAGAAAGAACTACATAGTGCTATCATCAGTCTGAGTCTGTTTATCTTAGGCAAATATTACAAGTAGTTTTATACATCATTGACTCTTGATTCTGGTACTCCACAGTCCTCTGAGGCTGCAATGATGACTTTGGGGGAATGGACATTAAGATATCCAACCTCTGATGTATCAGAGCGGGAGACCGGTAAGGGAAAAGAGCTTTCTGGAGATTGTTCCATGTTTCCATCTTCAGTAACTTTAATCACAGGAGAGCTGTGGCGTGTCACTTCTGAAAAGCTAGAAAAAAAAACAAATAATAAAGTTCTGATAGTTACATTACCACATACACTAACACAGGGGTTCCAAAAAAACCTTTTTTTTTTTCGAGCACTTTGTGTAGTAACATGGGAGGCTTTTTAAAAAAAGTTATGCATAATATAAAAGGGAAGCTCAAAGAGTACTCAGGGTCCTCCAGGGAGGGAATGGAGAATTGAGCTCCAAAATATTGTCAGTAAAAGTGTTGTCAGAAAGGTATTTTCTCTGGCAATCCATCAGCAATCCATAAAAAGAACAACACAGAACAATTCTAGAGATAAAACAGAATGTCACGTTAGGAAAAGGCTTCTTACCTTTCATTTGGCAGATTTATAATTTCATCCACTCTCATTAGCCAATCAGATGGAATCATCATTGCAATATCCTAAAAATAATAGAAGAGATTTAATCTTGCAGGTTAAATATTTAAATAGTTGCCATTGCAAGGCAAAGGATGACCATGGGTTATTTTCTCTTAAGGCACAGAGCAGTTGCAATTCTTTTACTTCTATCCCACATCCTAAGTGTCCTTATAATTATTCATTTATGCTAACCAGATTTCGTCAATTGTCAAGTTTGTCAAATTTGTCAAAATTGTCAAGTTGCGTTTAAACCAAATCATTATGATCTCCCCTCCAATTGAGCGTCACTTCCCCCACCTCCTAGATTGTAAGCTTTTCAGGGCAGGGTCCTTTCCTCCTCCTGTGTCACTGTCTGTATCTGTCTGTCATTTGCAACCCCTATGTAATGTATAGCACAGTCTAATATGTTGGCGTTATAAAAATCCTGTTTTATAATAATAATAATTATCGGAGTCCCTTACAAAACAAACTGACTCATATTTACTCTCAGTAGCGAAGGTTAAGTATGCAGGCATTGCTGTGCTGTGTGGATAGATAATAGCACCTACATGAGGAACCCGATATGGGCAATTCTATAGGCCAAGTGTAATTTCCTGACCTTCTGTGTATGGATAAGTATGTTTATATGCCGCACTCCATTGTTCTCATGTGACAGAGCTGTTACTTCTCAAATGTTCCAGTGCTTTCACATGGGTGGGAGAAAAGCCTACAGTCCCAACCCTACTCCAATAGGTCTGGGTATTGCTATCAAATTGCTATTTTTCTCCCAGTTAAACAGGAGAGTATAGGAGTGAGGTAAGGTGAGTAACTTCGGCTGGAGAAATGGGAAAGTTGGCTGATTTTCTTACATTGCCATGAATGGGTAAAGGAAAGGTCCACTTTAAATATCCATAAACAGTATATAGAGAATATTGTCACAGAAGACACATACTTATTATTGGCATTGTGTTGCTTTATTGGTTTAAAATTGTCTTCTTGTCATAAAGTATACTGGGTAGAGCCAGACTCTATACCAGAACAGTTAAATTTATTATTTTGTTAATTAAGCCAGGGCTACTTTAGACTAAAGACCAGTCATTCTTTAATTTTGTTAAGTATATAATCTATTCTTTTAATATTTGTACATATTGGTACAGCTGTCATACTTACAGGTAGGTTGAGGGCTTGCAACTTCTTTAAAACTTGCTTTAATGAGCGCATTTGGTTATAAAGCTGAAGTATGCTCTCCCTCAGCTGTTGGTTTTCATGATCTAGAATCTCACTCCTAGGATGACACAAATGGACATAAACAATTTCAGGAATGTTAAATCTAAAATAAGAGTAAAATTTTGATAACCAGCTGCACATATCCACATATGAGCTATAGAGAAGTATTCTTTTTAGTATTTATGTGCTATGAATTGTTCTGCAGTAACCTGCTTTAGGCAAATTTGTCACTCCAGTAGCCCATGGTAGCGTACCTTTATGTTTTCTTTTATAAAACCGGTTTCACAATTTTAAAGAGAACTAGTGAACCTTGAACTGATATGTGCAATATAAGTGGTGTGTACTCAAGTGTCCTCTCACTTCAAATCCTTCTGTCTTGGAGGCGGTAAAATCCTACTGCACGGTATCCACATTTAACTATTTCTTAGTAAAGGCCTGCACAGACGCTGGATTTCTATTGTTGGAAACAATATTTTGTGACAGGAGAATGAATGAGTGTTCTACACCCAGCACCGTTTTGTTCTATGGAGAAAGGGGAGGACAAGTGAGTGACATCTTGCTGCGCAGTAATCCCCATTTGATTTGCCAAGGTGGATTGTCTAATGGTGTTGGGAGACCACTATACACTTGCTAGATTTTCATTTTTTCTGAGACAATCATGGCTGTTAGTCTCAAGCAATAATAATCTAATATTTGTATATACCTTAAATAAGCTGTAGACTGGTTTCAAGGAATTCAAGACCAGTTACATTTTTATTGCCAGGTCCATCACATCCTTTAAATCAGTGGTTACCAACCAGTGGGCTATGGGCCACTTGTGGTCCACAGAAAAAGTTGGATATTATGTGCAATGTTTATGTTTTATTAATATTAAAACAAAATAATATTCTAATAAATTCTTATAATCTGAATGACAATTTTTGCCTTTATAGTGACGTGCACTAATTTCACAAACTGTTCTAGAGACAGAAAAACAAGGGAGGCGCAGCGCGACGTCAGTGTAGTATTAAGTTGTATGAGGCAAACGTTACCGAGCCATACGCTTCAGTATTGTTTCCTCTATTACAACAGTCACCCCGCTCCTCGAATATCGATTCTCATTCGATTTGTTTTATTTTATTTGTTTATTTCTCAGATGCTTTTAGGTAAGTATGACCTTATTTGTGTATTTTATTTAACTTATATTTATTGGAATCAAATAGTTTGACTTTGATAGCTATCATTTCTTGTTGGTCTTAAGAGTCAAAATAAATAAACCCATAATGACTGAGAAAAAGCAAACAAATATTTAGCATTTCCTTAGTAATACCAAAGATAATGCAACTAATGATAATAGTAACAATAGTAATACTTAATTAATCAATGAATCAGAGCCTCCACAGTCCTTGTCAGCACCATTAAGAAGATTATTGTTTTACAAATGTATTTATCTTTTAAAAAAAAATTATATTATTGGTCCACAGGATTTCAAAAAATTAATTTATTGGTCTTTGAAGTCTGAAAGGTTGGTGACCGCTGCTTTAAACCACAGTATGGCTATTTCTTGCGGAAGGCAATGTACTAAGCACCAGGAGCCTGTATTTTAAAAAGACGAGGTCAGTAAAAAGTAAGGCATTGTAATATGCCCTGTTCAGATTTGCATTTATCTCCATTGGATTCCTAGCCCATTCTCCATGAAGTTTGGGGTACTTATTTTAAGAGCAGAGGACAGAAATCAGTACATTAACCTTAGATTTCAAAAGCAGCCAGCATCCTCTTAAAGAATAAGGACGTATTGTACCATGTTGTGTATTCAGTTGCTGATTAGAAATTGCATACCTGTTCATTACTGAGCACAATTTCCACTTGAGGTTGCTCACTGTAGCTTCATGCTCAGTGATCTCTAGCAGCAGCTGTCTCTTCTCTTCATGTAAACGTTCATTCACTGCGGTGATGCTGGTAATCAGCTGCTGTTCCTAGCAAAGGAAAATAACAGTAACTCAGACCTCTGATGGATCCTGTACGTTCCACAAATAGCAAGACAGGAGATATGCCACAGATGGGATACAAAATCTAGGCCCTCTGTAATGGGCACTTCTGAGCTCAATGACAGCTGAATTATATTGGAGTTTTAGCAGTGCAGCAATGGTTCAAAAAGTTGAAGGTGAACTTTGGAAAAGCAAATTTTGTCTAAATGCAAGATATATGTATACCTAATTAATAAAAATCATAATATTAATATACTTATTTAAATTGTAACGTGTTTTGTATATGTATTCCAATGTGTACAACAATCCAGTGTTAAACTTTACCTGTATTAAGACCAGACACTGCTTCTTTTTTTCTTGTGCAATGTGACGGGTCTTGCACAGAACACAAAAAAAAAACATTTTTTATAAGGTCTTAGGAATTCTGACAAATGGTTTATTCAGTTGTTATGCAAGTTGGAAAGCTTTTGATCCATTTCATAGTTTTCAGTAAAACAGTCAATAGTAAGCATGTAAAACAAGGCTAAAAAAGTACAAGGCATCAAATACAGAGGCTAGAACAGAGCCTAATAATAAGCCTAATAGCCTTTTTGAAGAATGATCACAAATTTCCATTCTTTGCTCAACCAAAAAATAGCTTGGAGTGCTCCTTAATAACCACCCGCCAATGGAAGTGCTCCTTGTCATTCACAAACATTGTCAGTTATCAGTGCAAACATTGTTAAGTGTTTCCATTGTTTGGCAGTTGTTGAGATCACTCCTAGATCTTCTGGTCAAAGGGTGACTAAAGCTACATACACACCTCAGGTGATTCTTGTCTGATTATCGTTTCAGGGATAGTTTCGGACGAGAATATGACAGTGTGTACAGTGCTTGTCCGACAACGATAATAGATCCGCCTTGGCGGATTCATGAATGATGTACGACAAACGACTGCAATACAAGTGAGGGGAGAGTGCACAGTGGGGTGACACTCACACGTTCTCCCCCCTCCCCTTTTAATAGAGCAGAATGGCACTGTATGTACAGCGCTCATTCACTCATCTTTCAGTCTTTTATCATTGGAAAAGATAGTGAGAAATGATATTAAGTAGATATCAATTATTTACCCTGGTCAAGAACCTATCGACTAGAGAAAGGGCAGCATAACATCACAATGTAAATGTATGGGTTTAACTCTTAAGCATACCTTTTCTGTTTGGCTCTTGGACACACTGAGCTCCATCTCCAGCTGTTTAATGCGCTGGTCCCTCTGGTTCAGCTCATTTAAGTACATCTCCTTGGCTCGGCTGACTTTGGCTTTATTTCGCAGTTGCATTTCATTGTATTTCCTGGTTGTACAGAAAGATTTGAATATTGTAACTTAACATTTGTGATGAACTTAGAATAGGTACATTTTAAACAGCCCCCCCCAACACCCATTGCACGTAATCTAGTTACTTTTATATCCATTTGCAGGACATTGGAATTTGGATGTGACCTTGGCAGATGGATGTGACCTACCTCCCCTTGGACAAAAGCAATGCTCTTTAGCCCCTTCACATGACCAGTACATATGTCTTGGCGGTGCAGTGTTTTGTACCAACTGAGATACTGTAGAAAAAGGTGAAGCTTGGCAGGAAAGGGATGAAATTTTCTAACAAGTACATTTAGGTAATTAGCAGATAAGTGCAGATAGATTGGTAAATGACAGCTCATAAATGGCTTGTGGGGAGAACTGACACTATCATGTATCTGCCCCAATTTGGTAGTTGCATTTTTATCAGGCATTTTTCCTCTAAAGTCTAAAAATCTTGGTATCCTGCCAATAACTCACTTCCTGTTTTATAGTGACAATGCCTGCTGTGCTGTATCCAGGAACAGCAATGTCACTCTAGAACATTACCAGAGAACACTTCCTTATCACCATAATATAAGGAGGGATGTTCTGTAGTCCACAAAGTGAAATGGACAGGGCTGCTAATAGTACCTGGGTCAAACTACAGAGTGCATAGAACAGCACTCATTTCTGGCAGGTCTTTTTTGACCCTATTGGACAAACAAAACAATAGCATGTTTAGCAGACCAAAGGGGAAATGCTCTTTGTTGGGGTTTATATGAATGTGAAAGAATAGGAGGTGTTACATTTTCATAGCTACATTCCATACTTTGTACTTCCCTAGCAACCATCCTACCTGATAGAATCATCCAGCCGTTTCAGAAGAATATCATACTCCTTCAGTAGTTGCTCCTTCTCTTGCTGCATATCCTGCACTTTTTCCAGCAGCTTCTGATTGGCGCTCTCACAACTTGTGCGCTGTAATGAAATACAGGATGTTTTTATAGATTGCATTTACATTGGAGCAAAATATAGCTTTAAGGTATATGTCATTCCTATGATGCAGTAAAACATTTGAATGCAAAAAAACTCTAAACATTGGCTAAAGGATTGCTAGCAAAAAAAATATTACATTACCAATCTTTACCTGAACTCTGTCTTTAGGCATAAAGGGGCAAACAGTGGATTTCTTAACATAATGACTTGTGATGGGCAGAGTTCACTCCCCAAAGTCCTAGAGAAAGACCTATTCCAAATGTTCACCAGTATATGGTAAATAGGTGGGATTAATACTGCCATAAGAACATTTACTGACCTCAGATGTGACAGATTTCCTCTCATCATCCAGGTGTTGGAGCAGTGACTGCTGCTGGTGCAGTTTAATCTGAAGGGCACAATTGCTCTCGGTCAGGGAAATCTCTTTCTCATGAAGGCTTTTAATTTCTTGCTGCAAGACATCCAAGCTCTCTTCCAAAACTTTCCTAGGAGCAAACAATGTACCATAACCTCAATAAAAAATTGTCGAATTACTTTCTTACAGTCAAAAGTTGTTATGGTATCCATTCATCTATTACTGATAAGGGCACGTGTAGAGATTTGAATTTTTGTTCCTGTGTCTTGCTACTCCTACACATGAGCAGGGCATCAATGGGTTTTAGTTTCAATGGTGATCTCCTTAGACAAGGCCAAGAGAATAATGCATTCTTCCACTGAAACTCTTTAGGATTAGGTATCATTGGTTCAGGATATTTATGATCCAAATCAGACCACAATAGGTTCAGTAATGCAATTGAGCCATGGCCCCGGGCGTCTGTTGTGAACACATAGACTCTTATGAGATTCACCTAAGTGTAACTCTCACCATTGGGATATAATATCTTACACCTAACATTAAGATATCTGATGATAGGTCCTCTGTACATATATGTAAGAGAAGTTTACATAGCATGCACACATTGATGCAAATGCTAATATGTTGTAAGAACACAAAATTAGATATATAAAATGCAAAAACTATAAACTAGAAATCAGCCATCTACTTGTATTCTAGCTGAATTAGGTGTTGGTGGATAGGAGTCTAGAGTGGGAGAGAAATACAATGTATAGATAGTCAGATCAGAGTGGATGATAATCAGGAGCACCTCTCCCCCATCCCTTCATCATTTATACTTGTTTTAGCCATCATTCCAGTACAGCATATCTCCTCCATTGCTTCAAAAAAGCATGGCAGGGGTCAGTGCTGCCCACCAAATGCCTCTTCATCCACAGTAAGATCCTTTCTGAATCTTTTCTGAATGAAACCTGTATTCATTGTTGTCATTGTGCAGTGCAGATGTATTTATTAAAAAACATGATAATTCTGGAGGTTGAGAATATTAATTACCTTTTAAGTTGTTCCTCTTGTAATTCCATCTTTCTTTTGGAGTCCCTCTCCCTTGCCTTTTTCAGTTCTTCCTCCAGGTGGTGCTTGTCAGCTGTTTGGGTTTCCAAGAGAGTAATCTGATGCTGAGAAGCTCGCAATTGTTGCTGCAGTTCTAAGACCTATAGACGTCAAAAGAGATAGGAAGTTACAACAAATGTGTATGATGCATGATGATATTACACAAGCCATACATGTACACTACATATGAGAGAGTCTAGGATATATATTATATATAGACACACACTTATATTATACAGGTATTCCCCGGGTTACATACGAGATCGGGACTGTAGGTTTGTTTTTAAGTTGAATTGTATGTAAGTCAGAACAAGTACATTACACAAACATCTGTCCCAAGTACATTGGGACAGATGTTTGTCTCATTATAATATTAGGCAGCATGGTGTCAGTTACTGGAGCAAGCTGTGCTTTGATATGCACAAAGAAACAACTGTAGAGTTTGTCTTGGTCATTAAAGAGTTACAAAAGGCTGCAGGAAAAGCTGTGTTTAGCAAAAGATTTCCTCTGCAAGTTATGCAAACCACCCCATCACCCCCCCCCCCCCCCATCAAGCCTCCGTCCTGCACACGAGTCAGCAGGTAATCGTTGTTCGTATCTAGGAGAGGTCCATATGTTGGATATCCTTAACCCGGGGGCTACATGTACATATAGGTAAATGAAATATAAAAACACTTGTAACATATGTTAACTACTCTACCTGCCAAGTTAATCGTAGTTCTGTTTGCTATCACTTATGTTCCACCTTTCTGCATGGTATTAAAATTATATTTGTTTCCTGAATGTATATATAACGTATAGCACAGTATACAAAGTGTAGCAGTTGTCATACATGACATTTCTACATTTTTCTGTCCAGGTTCTTCTGTCTTGGGACATACTGCCTCAGATAATTGGGCACAAGTTGCATAACCTTTTGGCTCTTGGTTGCCAAGTCCCACTGGCACTCTGAGTCCCAAAAAGTAGTATGAATAATAGATATCTCACTCTCATTTCCCAGGAAGCAGCCTATCTAGAACAAACATATGATTTTATATTTGCCTGTGTAAAAATTATGTCCCCTCCTGGTGGGTAAAGCATGTTGGGACTTGATTATGTGTACCCTTTCTGCTGAGAAACTTAGAGTTTAAATGATAGGGAAAAGATTAATTAAGCAGCTCCGAGTCTCCTGGAATGTAGCCATAGACATTCTCCAGCACATTCATACTTGTGCTATAGCATAATTACCATGTGGAGTAGACGGTTAAAGAAAATTATACCCAAGACCTGTGTTTAATCACCTCCACCTGCCTGGCTAATAAAGCTAGAATTTCTACTTCTGGGTGGTCAGGCTTTATGTTCATCATATAAATAAATTACCAAGATCATTCTTTATGTATTTTTCAGTAATGTCAAATGAGTAGACCTTAGTTTTAAAAGGTCTCCGGGTTTCCCTGTCTGCATTAGGAAACAAGGTGTGAATTAAATGGGACATGACAGGGAAGGGGTCAGAAATATAGTTCTTGAACTTCCCTTTAAACTAGGTACACGGACATAAGTTGAAGTATGCTATAACGCAGACACCAAATAATATTTGCTCTTACCTTAAAACCCCCTAAAATATCCTAAATGACTTACTAAATAAACTATTTTGCACAAAGCTAACAACCCCTTACGTGTGTTGATCAGGCTTTGAGAATTACAATGTGGGAGGTGGTTTCCGGTAAAGGTGCACCCAGTACCCACAGCTTTATGTATTTCACAAGGGCACAGGTAGTTAATAGGGTAATGGACTGTATGAAAGGACCAAGAATCTAATAGTCCCCCTAAAGATAGTAGCTGTACAGCTCTATATATTTTTCCCTAATTAAGGAGTTGCTTTATGTTACTTCTTGTTGCTTGAATCATACCGATTTTTCAGCATCCACTGCTCTGCATTTTTCATGCTCCAGTTTCTCCTGCCAGCTGTTCTGAACTTTAGAATTGTGGCTCATTTTCAGAAGTTCCAGTTCCATCATCTTAATCTTCTGTTGCTGCTGTTCCCTCTCAACTTCCAGACTGGAGAGTGCAGCAGTTACAGAGGAATACTTCTGCTTCACATGGTTTAATTCCTCGCTCACCTGGATTAGCATAAAATGTAAGAAAATAATTATATACTATTGAAAGGTGCAACCACAAGACATTAAATCCAACCACGGAGTAAAAAAAGGCAAAACTCACTGAATAGCTGATAAATAGAAAACATTGCAGTATAAATTGGCTTCCAAACTATTAACTGAAAGCATTTAATACCATATTATTACATGGTAAATGGTCGGATTTCTGCGTGTTCCCCTAATTGGTTTTTATACCCGATGTTTTATGTGCAGCGACTTATTTCCTTGAAGAAATGTAAGCCACCCTCTTTCCCAGTTCTGTAATGCCTACAGGATTGCTTGACAGATGTCCAAAGATCCAATGCTGCCAGTTCATGGGTGTAAATGTACCTTAGTGTGTTCCTTTTGTAGAAGGATATTTTGTTTCTTTATTTCCAGGTTTTTGTCCCGTTCATATCTCAGTTCCTTTTCTGCGGAGCTGCAGACATTGTGCACTCTGTTAAGGTCTTGGCGGAGCTGGCGGATTTCCTCAAACTGCTGCTGGATAAGGGCCTCCCCAGCCAGATTCTGCCAAAAAACAGCAGGAAAAGCAATGCAAGGTGATAAACCACTCTAGATTATTTTTAAAGGACAGAAAAAGTCCTACAACTTTTTTTGCCAAATGATAATGAAAAAAAATCCATTTATACCATGCATGGGAAAAGCTGCTTTCTTACCTTCACTTGAAAGTCACAACTTCCATGGGTGTTTTCAGCCTAAAGGACAAAAATCAGGGTTCCGTGGAACCCTAGGGTTACTCCAGAGGTTGCTAGTGGTTTCCTAATCAATGAGCAGTTTCTGACTCTCAGGTCAGACTACCTGATGCCAATGATCTTTTTGGCTTTCTGTAATGGTGACATTCTTCCAACTCGCCTTTAATCTAAAAGGTATTCTTCCTAATGATCAACATACTAATATACTGTGAGCTGTCAATATGGTAATTTTAGAAGGGGCTTCCTGAATATCTGAAGGTTTTCTCATGTTAAAAAAGTTGAGAAAATCTGCACCAGAGGATGCCAAGGTTCTGGAATCAATGTAGCAGCTGGGGAGGGTTATCTTAGTTTAGCCTAGGTAGGTGGATTTAATGAAAGATGTAGTAAAGATACAGCAGCATGTCAGAGGCCCAGACCCACCATTCGACAGCTGAATGGGCTTGTGTTAGGGACTGCACTTTACAGAGGTGCCTTTACTCAACAGTTTGGCTTCACAAGTATTTGCAAACATATACAACAAATACTATAGTTTTGAACCTAAACGTTAAAAATAAACAATCAGACATTTGTGTACTAAGTTGCCAGAAAGTGCTGGATATTTTTTTCTCATTTATGGAGAAGGGATGAGTAAGTGGCTCCGTACAGTGATCTCCCCCATAGCAGTGAATATCAGTCATTCGCGAATAATCTTTCATCAATACATGATGGTGCTGTGGACTGCTATACATATAGTATAAGATTTTCACCCAAGAAGAACACAACCATATAGCCACCAAAAGTGTAGATACCTTATGCCAAACTCTTACCCCCTGGGTTACCCCCTTCAAACTCCCATACCAACATAAAATAAAAATTGTGAGGACCACATGCAAGTCTTGAACAGACCTACAACACAGAGAAAACCATGTAACAAACCTTTGAAACAGTCTCAGCTCCATCTCCACATATCTGAGGTCTGGGCATGGGATTCTGCAGATTAAAGAGGTCCTGTCTCAGGCGTGCAATTTCTTCTCTCTT
The DNA here is from genome assembly GCF_032062135.1 of Pyxicephalus adspersus. NCBI lineage: Eukaryota > Metazoa > Chordata > Amphibia > Anura > Pyxicephalidae > Pyxicephalus > Pyxicephalus adspersus. Next base: position 45,809,328 of record NC_092868.1, read on the forward strand.
GGACTGAAGATCTTGCCTTGCTAGAGTTACGTCCTGTCTAAGCTGCAAGTTTTCTTCCCATAGGCGCTGCTTGTCTTCCAGTCCCTCCTGGATCTGTCGCTGGAGGGTTTCACATTTCCTCTGGTGTTCTGACAAAGCAGCACTATGAAACAAATATATAATATATAGTTTTATTTTGGGTTCCTCTGAGCAAGGGGCAACCTTACCCTCCTCGTGTCACTCCCAGCTAGACACAATGGGCAGAAACTGGGTGAACAGGCAGTTCTTTACCTTGTTTAAAAGGGGGAAGGTGGGGGTAGCAAACTTATACAGCAGACCTTGCATTTAAAGAGCTACTATAGTACCACAAATATAGCTCTGCAAAGAAAAATTACAATTAGGAAGGTTGCTTATTTGAAAAGGGACAGGTGATGTCCTTTCTACAATAAAACATGCTTACCTGCCTGTTCACAATCTTCTTTTTCCAAGCACACAGAACTACGCATGTGCAGGATATGCCTGGTATCATGACATTTCCCTGGGGCCGAGGCAGCCAGGATTAAATGAACAACTGTGGGACCTCACTCATCCCAGCCAAACAAGATGGCTGAAGATCGGCAACCCAGAAGCGGAGCAGAAAAATGGCATAGGAAAGGAACAGGGACAGGTGAGGGTATTTAAAACTTCAATCAGGCAGGTGAGGTTATTTTACTGAATAAAGGACATTATCTGTTATATACTATGTACTGACATTACGGGTAATAATCCCATACAGATAGGTAATTACATCAATTTTCATTATGGTTGGCCTTTATTACTTACCTCCATTTTTCCTTTTCCACATCCTTATCCCCCTCTCCTAAGTGCTTATTTGTGTGCAATTTCTTTTCACTGATTTGCAATTTCAGCTTTTTACACTGCTCCATCAGCTCAGAAATCTGATACAAAGACATTGACAAAATATTCAGTTAGGTGTTAGTGTTGGCTATGTTACTGAACTCCAATCTGACACTGTAATAAAACAAAAAGAACACACATACAAATGAAAGATTATGGAGCAATTCCAACTCTTGCAATTTTCCCTATGTTCTGATTGGAATGATGAAGCATTAGAGCCTTAATCAGGTTTCCACTGCTGTCTGCATCCTTGTTGAGAAATATTTTCCCTTATCTGGTATTTGTGGTGGTGCAGAGAGCAATAAAAACTGGAAGAGGTATAACCTTGTTCTCAAGCTACTCATAACTTAAAAATAAGTTTTAGCTTTTCTTATACTTTACCTGGTAATTTAAACCTAATGTATGTATGTTTTCAACTGATACAAAGTGCCAAATTTAATACTTTGGCTTTTGAATCTGACTTTTGCGGGTGGGGGGAACTTGGAGTGGATCCCCCTACACACTCCCCAGAGTCTAGCTTTAATGGGAATTAAAATAATACATATATATGTATGTATGTGTGTTTGTGTGTATGTTACACATGAAGGACATGGTGAAGTGGTCACACCGAATTACTGTGACTGTGGGAGTTAACCTTCAATTCTGTGACATGTTTCTTTGTCTCCTTTTCTGCTCTAAACAAAGCAGGGGTCTTGCTCTGCTCAACCTGTCTGCTTACTCCTAAGAAGTTTGTGAAAACTATTGGAAAAGTAGAAAGAAAAATGTGACTCCATTGTCAGAGTTTAGAGTTTCTTGACACACCAAAACGACAACAAGTGAGTGATCCATTACACAAGTGTGTGTACTATCCAAAATATTAGTTTTTGATAAGTGACCTGGTTCATCATACAATCACCTTATTATCCTGTAGATTTTTTTCTTTTTCCAGATGCTCATTTCTTGAACGTAAATTACTATTTTCCCATTCTGCTCTCAGCAGTTGGTCCTGTATACCTTTCAGCATTGGCTTTAGTTCGGTCAGTTCCTGATAAAATGTCAAAAAAAAAAAGTAATTAACAAAACCAGTATAAAAAGGTTGAAAACAGGAAATGATCTGCATGTTTAAACACAACCCCGGTGCCAGAACAAGAATAGCCAATGCCTGGGGTCTGAGAGGAACTAAGCACCCTGAGTTTACACAGGAGGGTAATTAACTGGTTAGCAAACACTTCCCCGGATCAAAGTCTGCCATATTATTATTAAAAAGCACTGCAAGTGATGCATATAAGGGCTGGTTCACACAACATACAATAATGACCATCAAAATAAGCATTTCAGTAACATTTGCACTGCTTTTTTATCATTAATTGCACCCAAAGTTTATACACAGTGCATTGGGGCACACATGGACCACAAGATGCAAACGCTCTTTGTACTGTGTTTTAAAAAACAGAGCAGGACCTATTTTTTCTTATATTTTTGCACCAAGATGAATTCACAGCTAAAAATGTTTATGTGATTGTGTGAATTGGCCTTAAGGTTAAGTTTACTCGAACTGTTTCCAGGTGACTCATGTCACCTTACAGCCTGCCAGCTACTAAGTAGCCACTACCGCTAGCGTTGGTTAAATATAATAAGTGTTCAGGTGTTTTGTTGGAGGGCAGAGTCACCTCAATTCATTTTTATAGGGGAAGCAGAGAGTGGGATGCCACATGCAGTGTCTGTCAGAGTTTATGATGAGGTAACTACAATGCTTCTATGTGATTCTAGGCGTACATGTTAGAATAAATAATAATGGAAACCATCTTTCCTGATTTGTTTCTAGTGGCAGTGGAACAAATGAGCACTGCACAAAGAGCCACAGTGTACACACAAGCAAGGGACACTGTACTCTCTCCTCATCTATTGTACATCACAGCAGTTTACCCAGTTTGACCATTTATTGATCTGCCAGGAAGGATGATGTCAATAGAGCGGTGTATACAAACTAGATTTTTGCCCAAGATGATCATGCTCACTTGTCCCAGGTGGCAAGTATCCAGCATGTGTAAGAAGCCTTAGCCTAAAATGACAAATATAAGAAGTAAGAGGTTGCAGTCCTGCACCCTCCAGGGGTAGACTGCCAGAAAGCATTAACCAACACCATGAGAAAAAATGGTGACTTACTAGTGTAGGAAATCTTGACCTGGACCACATAACAGATCAGCGAACAAGCACGAGTGGCTCAGAGCTAATGGTGTTTAAAGTGACCTGAAGGTTAATATTTTGGTACTTGGAGCTAGACTAATCCTTAAAGGCAGAAAGCACACAATGAGCTCTGGAGGAAGAATCATTTTTAGATTCTGCCAGAAATTAAGCTGACTGTTTTATAGTGTAATCTTGCCAGTACATGTCATTCTGTGTAACTGTATAGAAATATATTATTATTAGGTGTGGTCAATGGAACGACTGTGGATGTGTATGGTTTGGCAATACCTTTAGCTAGGAATCAGTTACTTTGAAATTTTGATCTTGATACACCACAGATGGGAAGCTACACCTAGCAGAAAAATAACAAAGTACATTCTGCAACTGTTTTCTGCTTCATTAGAACAAGCAAAGTGGGGAAACACAAAGCAAGCAATCTGATGTGAGTTTTCATTGGATACGTAGGGTACCCGCAGAGATAAACAGATCAATATAAGTATAATTATTGGTAGTTTGCACCCCCAAAATAATTGGTTGTCTGCACACGCCCTACTGCAAGATCAATGGGGTCAGAGGAGACTGTCTAGTGTCACCACCACTATTGCATCGCTATTAATGACACCATTGGAAAGATCTTTTCTGCTGTTTTTTGTTTCAAATTCTGACTTGATTATATACAACTTGTTGAGAAGTGAATACACACGGGTCTCCATTTTTTTAAGCTTTATTTATATGCATTACTGGTAAATCTATGGTAAGCCCGTGACCATTAAAAATCTGATTTATGGTTCTGTTGGACCATGTTTCGAGATTCTGCAGACTACCTGAATGCGCTACAAGCTGACTATCAGAAAAATTGCAGCCATTAGTAGTGTTTTTTGCACCATTTTCTTACTCAAACAAGTTCCACTGCCCTGCCCCCTCCCTTTAATTCCCCTTCCTTACCTATATTATTATGTAAGTCTCCCTTAATATCCATAAATAATTAAAAATGAAGGAGGAGTCCAAAGGGATTGTTCTTATGGCCTGTTATTCAAAATGATTGTCTTTTGTCAATCATTAGGCCGTTACGGCATACAAGGAACCTATGTGATCTGATTGATGTAAACATGTTGTATTGAATATTGAGATTCTGTATTTCTTCCTCTTGTAACTATTGTATTGCTGAAAATTGATGGAATTCATATCTGTTTGAATTATTGTATGTTTCTTCTGTTGTTTTCCCTTGTACGTGCCTAATAAAAGATTAAATTGAAAAAATAAAATCTGATTTATAAATCAAAGCAGATGATGTTATCTGCTTTCCAACAGACACTGTGCTCTACATTTATGGCATGACTATAAAATGCAGAGTGCAGTGTCCTGCAGCATGATTTCTGAAATAAACTGCATAAAGTACATGACTGGAGGGGAGGCCGGTCAGCAGACCTGTCATAGTCATGTAACTGTGCTTCGGTGAAAGACCTGGAACAAGTAGGCAGATCAGTAAAGCCAGAACTCCTGATCTGCATAACTGTTATTCCATGACCCAGAATGTATAAAAGCCATTAGATCTGTATGACAGCCATCTAACAATGGTTTCTCAGTAAACGTAAATATAATTCAGTACTGATGCCGGATTCATACTACAGCATGGTGGTATTGTTCAGCAATCTTCAGTTTTCACATCGATGCATTGTGGTGCCATTTATTATCAATGGCACCCCAATGCATCGTCACTGCAGCACACCACAATGCATGATAACCCTGCATTCCTACAAATGCTGCTTGCACCTGTATGTTCTGGTGCATTAGGTTAAAGGGCTGTTATAAAACAGCTCACATTACTGTGTATGGGTTAACATATGTACAGTATATGGACGTTTTTTTTCCCTTTTTCCATTGATTTGCCTTCTAGCTCTGTGCCTGATACATCGCAGTTATCTTGCACCAGTCTTACAGCATTTATATATTGACATTCAATTCCCATGCACCCTCAATATAAAAATCTGACCTGCTCCATTCCAGACATCTTTTTTACATCAGGGCTCAGTCCGTCCGAAAAGAAGGCCTTGTCTTTGGCTTCACGCTGCTCCGCTAGTTCCGTGAGCTCGGACTCCAAATTCATAATCTGTTGGGTGGAAATAAACAGCATAAAATAGAATTAAATGATGGGAATTGAAAAGGAAACGGCATTCGATAAAATAAAGACTTACCGATTGAAAACAGGCAATGCCGCATTTTAAAATAAATTATACTGGTGACAGTTTAGCTGCAAAACCCAAAAACTGAACAGACGTGACAGGGGACTGGGGACACAAGCTGCACATTAAGCACTGATCATCTCCCACTGCCAGGCTCCCTGCTGCTGCTGTAAACACAGCAATCTCACAAAGGCCACACTATAGTGTTTGTGTTTGCTAGGTAACCACATTCCATTCACAGATCCCCCCAGCACTGAGAATACAAAGTCTACTAGTCTGAATCTATGGCAACACACTGCGCCATCTAGAGGAACAATACTTGTACTGCATGTGACATTTGGCTGCATATAATCAAATGAGGAGCTGCTTACATATTAGATTTTTTACTAATTTATATATCTTCAACCTTTGACAGCAGTAGCCGCCAACAAATTTTGGTGGTGCACAGAAAAATTTGGACATTATTTGCAATTTTTATGTTTTATTTAAAATAAAAAAAAATATTCTAATAAATTCTTATATTTTAAATGACAATTGTTGCCCTTATATTGCACTAAATTCACGAACTGTACTAGAGACGGAAAAACAAGGGAGGCGCAGCGTGACGTCAGTGTGATATTAAGTTGTATGAGGCAACCGTTACTGAGCCGTACACTTCAGTATTGTTTCCACCATTACAACAGTCAACCCGCTCCGCCAATACCGATTCTCATACGATTGTTTTGTTTTATTTGTTTATTTCTCAGATGCTCTTTTAGGTAAGTATGACCATACCTGTGTATTTTCTTTACTGTTATATTTAATGGCATCAAATTGTTTGACTTTGATAACTATCATTCCTTGTCTGTAATGATAATAGTAACAATAGTAATACTTTACTTAACTGTGAGCTGATCATCGAATCAGAGCCGCCACAGTCCTTTTCAGGCACTATTAGGAAGATCATTATTTTACAGATGTATTTATCTTTTTTTAAAAAATCATATTAATGGTCTGCAGGATTTAAAAGAATGAATTTAGTGGTCCGTGAGGTCCGAAAGGTTGGCGAAAGCAAGCTGGATCATTGCCATCAATGTCTGCTTCCACTGGACATTCCAGTATTTCCACTAGGGTCATAATTTTGTGATTGGTTTCGTCAGCAGAACAATTAAAGGTTTGAAACCTGTTGTGAGATATTCATAAAGGCTGCCATTGCTGATGCCACTTGCCTGGCTGTTAGGGCAACCTATTAGCTTTGGGTCACTTATGTGGAACAAGGACACCTATTTAGAGCATGCCATGTTTGTAACACCAGCTGAAGTCAAGTAACCCATGTTTTTTTCTGGTGATCCAGATTACAAGCTGCAATTGGTTCTAAAAGTATATATGCAATCATTTCCTTCAAATGTATTTTTCATATACTATTGCAACCTGCATAAAATGCAGAGGGTAAGTTACAGGCACTTGTTACTCATGGCTGTTTTGTTGCAAAACGTTTTGACAACAGTGATGAATAAATTTTACCCTGGGCCCTGTCTTTGTTTTTGCTAATTCATTACCCCCTCCCCATATCAGTTAAATGAGCTAAAACTGATTTCCTGTAAATAGTACAGAATTTCTTTGTTTAATACCTCTGTGTAGACTAGAGTTTTTGCCCTCACTATTAAGCTCCGTCCATTAGCCTATTTAAACAGAGAGCTTAAGATTTCACATGTCATGTATAAGGGGTGTTTGAAGGTAGAATGCCACTTTCTGTTCACTAATTTTTGAGGAATATAAAGTACAGGGTAGTTTTTAGAGAGTGGTAAGTCGGCAAATGTCTGGGCTCCCACCTTTTCCAGGGCTTCAACTTACAGGATGGCAAGGGTGCAGGGAGCTGGGATTCTGTGTGTTTGGGGTCCTTAATTCATAACTGCCCAGAGCCCAGGTAATGTCTAAAACTATCCTTAATGAAGTAGATTACCTCTTTCTGTAACATGCCCAAAGACTCCATGTATATGTGGCCTTTGGAGGATCAGGCAGCATAAAGCCAACAAAGTTAATTTTTTGTCATCAGTAGTAGGACACAGTATAGAAGGCATGACGTACAGTTCTCTGGAAGCCGGCTATTTCAGATTCCAAGTAATCCACTTGTTCTTTTGTTCGATTCTGAGACTCTCCCAGAATGGACTCCAGCTCCTCATTGCGTTCCACTATATCGTCATACTCTGCCTGCAGCTTCTTCATTTTGTGCTGGAGCTGTTTATTTATACATTCCTTTTCTTCAACCTCAAGTCTACATCTATAACAAAATAAAAATGATCATGCAGCCAACCTATAAAAGTAATGCAGACTAATGACACTTCATGCACATGGCCAGATGTGACAGGTGCTTGTTACTAGTTCTTAATAAAATGACAGAGGTTTCTCTAAAAATGGTTTGGAAGAGGGGAGAGGGACATTGATTTGGGGTTCTTTTTTTAGGAGTGGAATCAGGAATAAGTGTAGGTAGATTTCTGGCTATTCTGCCTTAAAGTTAAAAGAATTACTTTTTATGAAGTTCTTCGCTGTCCTGCAGGATTGAATGTGTAGACATGGAGTCACTGTCACTCTTTTCACTCTGTAATAACACAAGAAAATATTCTGTTATAAAACAAAAATTCATGGAGCAACACAAACAATATAAAATGATCATTGGAAACCTCAGGAAATAAAATGCAATCTGAAAATACTGGGTCTCAAAAAAAAGTCTCTGGGAACAAAAAAAAAAAAACTCTGTTCAATAGCAGTTTATGAGATTCCTCTTTTATATTGTTAATGGTAGCTACACACACAAATACACAATATTAAACAGAGTAGCACATTGGATTTGATAAAAAACATCAAATCTAAGAAACTGTATTATAAACTAGGGCATTCTCAATCAATATATATTGATCGAAGCCTGTTTAAAATTTTGTTTTTTGATTGGTCAAATATTATTATATTCATTACTATATTTACCATTATTATATTTAGTATCCAGCTGGTAGAACCACAAGGCAATAGGAGCACTTCCAGCTGTTAACAAAGCAGCGTGTGCACTTCTATTGTTGTAGAAGTGGTTGTTAGGGAAATCTCCCTGGGTAATGCTAGATGTGCTGATCAACAGATAAATGGTGGTAATCCAGCTGAATTATCAAAACTGTGATGATATCAGTTGTTTTTCTGGGTATGCACTGACATAAGACAAAAAAAGGCAACAGAGATGATATCTTAAAGATCTGCATGTTATCTCATAGCAACCAGGCTGAGTACAAAATAGAGTGACCCAAAAAAAGCATGCAGTTAGTAAAGTCAGAAATCCTGAGCTTCATAAATGTTTTGGGTCAGAGGATAAAATTCTTGTTCCACTAGCAGAATCAATGGGTAATCAACTGTTAAAAGGAGACTCGGGGAAGCAAAAACAGTTCTAATAAAGCAAATATTTAGTTTGACTTTAAGTCTGAGTTTTCAGACTCTAATGTAAGTCAGTAGTGACTGGTTCTCTTTTAGGTCATATTAATAACTGACAATTTAACTGCTCTCAAGTATCTGCCACAGGCAACTGCTGCAGGATACACTTTCACCAGTGAAGCTGGGTGATCCAGCAAATGGATCTGGAATAGATTTCCTCAAAGTCATTTGCTAACAATTTTTTTTTTAATCCTGGATCAGATCCATTCAAGGTTTGCTGGATCACCCAGCTTCACTCACAAAAGTGTATCCTCTCCAGCCTTGGAGAGCTTTTAGAAATCAGGCCCATTAAGGCAAGGTGGCCCTTGAGATGGATGGTAACTGCATGCTCTTAGAACTCCCTACCTGTTCCATTTGTTTCTTCCTTTCAGAATCCAGTGTTTTGACTCGCTGGCGTAAGGCGAGGATCTCCCTATCTAATCGAAGGTTATGTTCTTTGGCTTTTTGCAAATCAGCAGACTCTGTATACATATAAATCATGTACAACATACATTTAATTCAGATGGTAAATGACAATATACATGTTTAAAATAGTGATTCCTTTATATAGCACATAGTAAGTTTTCTGGATCCTATACAAACACCCTTGCTATAAGGGTAACAACTTTGAATATAACTGCACGTGGAAATGAATACAACAAGCAGCGGTGCTGACACATATGGCATAGATATACTACACAGTTCTCATCATCAGTCTCTGTAACTGTCTCCCTACTTTGATGTCGCACCTTGCATATCCATCATTTTGAACCTTGGTATGGTTCTTTGTTTTTTCTTTTGTGTTAGTACAATTTTAAATTCAATAGGTTTTTTAAAAAAGATTAAAAATGTACTGTATATATAAAAAAATACGTACCACTCTCTTTCAGGGTTTTAAGTTCCTCTTGAAGCACACTTATCTCTTGCTGCTTCTTTTCTACAATATGCTCTGTAATAAAAAAGAAATTTGATGGTCATAGCACAATCATGGAAAGTTGGGTTGGAAAAAAAATGATGAAATAGGACCCATCACTTTAATCTCAAATAATTTTTTTTTTAATCTGCAGGTTTTATTAAAATAATACCTGGCGATTCTAAGAACTTCCCCAAGCGCTCTTCTGAGCTGTCACCCTGCACATGCAATATTGATTCTGATAACAAACACATCGTACAAGATCGGGAAACTAATTCAGGGAAATGATCTCCAGCAAACTTTGGAGAAAGTGCATGTAGATAGGAAGAGGCTGGAAAAGGCTGCTTGAGAACATAAGCAGCTTAATACATCACTGTTTATATAATGTACTCATCAGATCTGTATAACCAACAAATACATGTTGTCAGATTTCCAGCACCAGCCTTATATTATAGATATGGGTCTTCAATTTTGCAGGCGAATTCAGGAGAGGGAATATGACCATCTTGCTTGCTTTGGTCACATTGGAAACCACAGTCAATAAGAAAAAAAATCAGATGGCTAATTTAATATATCAGCAGCTGGGTGGGCTTTGTTCTTTATAAGTTCACCTTCATGTATTGCCAATTAGACCCTATAGCCTGCAAAAATAACCATAAAATGAGAAATAGATCATAATACTAAATTACCAAGCTCAGTGAGCTCTTTTTTCTTAATAAGTAGATCATCAGTCAGCTTCCGAATCTCGTCATGAGCCATTTTCAGCCTTTGGGCGGCTTCGTTTAGATCCCTTTCTACGCACTCCCTCATTTTCTTCTCTTTTTCAAGTGCTTCATCAAATGCCTAAGAAGCCAGATAAATGCCATTAATGTTATTTTTTGATTATCTAGAAGGTTCACTGGATGCCTCGCAGTTCTACATGTTATTTTTTTTAAACCAAGTCAAGATATAATAGAAAGTGTCCTTAGTGATCGGTCCATGATAATGTAGCAGCAAAAGTTTTAATGCCTCCATCTCCCACCTGTAGCCATAAGCATAAAATCTCTGTAAATCCAGGAGTTACGGGCTTATTCGTTAGATAAAAGATTGCCACTTTTTTCTCTATTTTCTTTCTGATCTCTACATTTGAAGAAATGATAGAGGTTTTATGATGACGTTTGTTCACCATACTATAGTAAACCTAAATCAGAAATCAGAAGCTCCAGTCACTTCAAAGAAGTACCATGAGCCAGTTGCATTTTGCTAAAAATGCCCATGGACTTACACTGTCGTCACTTATCTGAACTTTAAAAGAGGTAATAGGCAATAACAGTAGCAGTGTTTGAAACAAACACCTCTTCGGGTGTATCCTATAGCATTCACCAATATTAGAGTCACAAAAACAGTTTGGCATTCAAAAAGTGGCAAACATGCTTGGTAAACATTGCAATCCCCATATTTCAATACTGAATGTGATGATCCTGCTAAAAAGTGATCTTTTCAACTGATTGCCCATTGCCCACCAGTGACCCAGATCACCAAACAATAACAAACATATCATTTTTGTGCAATGACCCTTTAAAGGTGAATTGTTTTATGGTTGGTGCAATGAATTGTTAGAAGGTTAGACAGCAACTTTAATTGTTAGTTGTGTAGTTAGCTATATCATGCAATAACGTTAACATACTGCACAGTCATTTTTACGAGTCCCAAATAACTTCTTCCAAGGTTTCTGAACTGAGGACAAAGGATCCTTTAGAAAGAAACATTTTACATTATTATTTTTTATGTATAGTAAAAATAAAAAAGACTTTTTAAGCACGTAATTATATTTGGAATCCTGAATTGTTATAGGGAGGCTAACAACAACAAAAAAAAACAAAACACAAAGTTCAGCAATTAGAAGCTAAAGCGAATAGTTTTTTGGAAACACTATTTAGAATAAATGGTTCAAATAATGTCAGAAACACTAAAATCTAACTCACAGCCACATCCTAAGTAGAAAAGCCCCCTGTCCCATGCAGATAAGGTTAATTGCTCTCCATTTGAAGACTTTCGATCTGCCCTCTAAGTAGGAGCTGCAGCTCTCCAATGGGTGAGGAACAAACCACTATTCCAACTGGAAAGCCCCATTTCTGGTCCAGATATATTGAAGCTCTCCAAAGATGGAGAGGATACACTTTCATCAGTGAAGCTGGGTGATCCAGCATCTATGATCTATCAAAGTGTGTTTACTTTAATACCAAAAGGCTGCATTTATTTTTTGGTGCTTTGCCTGTAATCACTGAATTTTCAATTCAAATGCAGTGCACCATGAATTCTTCACACCTTTTGCTTTGATGATTCTGGAATTTTGTTAAGCTAATTTAAACTTAAATTTCAGCTTGGCTTCAACTAGTACAGCCAGAAGTGCACTAGACTGAACAGATAACATGTTATTTGTAAAAATAAAACATTGAATAAAATTATTTTGCATGTTAAAAGAATACAAAATACACTGACACATCTGGTACTGAAGGATGCTGCTCAAGTTATATCAGCTATCCTTGCTCTGGCCAGCTAGAGAAAAGACTTTGTAAGATAACCACAATTCTAAACAGGCCAGTGAGTGGGCCCTGTGTTCAGACATCATTATGTGTGTCCAGGACCAGGGATAAGGGGCATAGCCATTATTCACTGCAATATGGAGATCCATTGAGTCCTGCAGTTTCTTGTTGCCTGTGGCTTTACGTGTGAGAAACCCTTGCAGTTTTTGTGATTTACAGCTTCCCTAGGATTAGTTTTCAAAGTTTATTTTAATCTCAGGTTAACCTTAAAAATAAACATTTTAAAGTGTCTGAACCCTAAAGTAATTGGACATTCAGTATTGTTTAGGGAAATAGAATATACCTTATTCATGGTTTCCTTGGTGCGTCTCATGGATTCATGTTGCTGATACAGTTCCTCCTCCAGTGTCCGATGAATATGTTCCAATTCATCCTGCAAAACAAAACCATTAACAGTATTGTAATGCCTTTCACTAAGCAAGTGCTAAATTTAGTTACATTCAGTCTTAAACTATTCTTACTGGCAATGATTTTATAACAGATAATTAAAGGATTAGACCCAATTACAATTAAAATTTCTTCCTGGCAGGCCTAATTATTTCTCAAATCAATGGTAAAGTATCCCCATCATGGTGCCTGGTTCTGTATTCCAACTCAAGCAATATTCCCCAGTATTCAGCTATCCCAGCAACCCAAGGGAACCACCTATTTAAATCTACATATAACAACGTAAAAAAAGGATTTAAATGTATGTGGTATACATAGGGTCAATTTGCCGATTTCTACTTGGGTCCACCCACCACAGATTAAAGTGGACCTGTAATGAGAGACTAGCTAAATGCCCATGCTGAGCTGGCTCTAAAAAAAAATACTGATTGCCCGGTCTCTAAAGTTGCATTTTGCTGCTCCTGGCTGTTTCCCAAGGTCTGACATTTTAAGGACTTTTAGGTTTGGCTTCAACCCGATCTGGCCATGATATTGACCCTTTTGTTGTCTACCATTAGTCTCAGTTTATAGACTTTGTGCCTAATTTATTAAAGCTCTCAAAAGCTGGAGAGGATACACTTTCATCAGTGAAGCAGGGTGATCCAGAAAACCTGGAATGGATTTCTTAAAGCCATGTTTTATTTGTTAGTAAATGTTTTGAATCCTGGACGAGATCCATTCCAAGTTTCCTGGATCACCCAGCTTTACTGATGAAAGTGTATCCTCTGCAGCCTTGGATAAATAATAATAAATCAGGGCCTATGCATTTAGATCTCACTGCTTCTGTGCTATACTTACTGTTAATTTAGACAAGTAAAAGCCTTACCTGCTATGGAATATATAGTAAACACCAAATACAATACAAGGGAATTTAAATCTCTCATGGTAAATCAGCTGCTTAAAAAACAGGGCCAGAGGATGGTAGGAACTGTTGGGGCTTGTAGATTACTGATACATATTACACAGATACTAGATTGTAAGCTCCTCGGGGCAGGGTCCTCTCTTCCTCCTGTGTCACTGTCTGTATCTGTCAGTCATTTGCAACCCCTATTTAATGTACAGCGCTGCGTAAAATGTTGGCGCTAAATAAATATGAGCCCCAAATTCCCACCAGTTTTACCTGTCGCTTCTCACTGCCAAGATTCTCTGAGCAGGAGTCCATTTTTAGCTCCAGGGTCTCCAGCTTCTCCAGAAGTGTGGCTCTTTCTACCAGCAGATAGGCCACTTGCTCACTGGGACTGCTCTGGGCGATCTCACTCAAGCCTTCCTGATCCAGCATCTCTTCAACTTCCTTTAACTGGGATTCTGAAATTATGTCACAACAAAAAGACACTTATATGAACGGGCAACTGCATTTCAGTTTATGCAGAGAAGTAAAACTTTTTTAAATTATTAAGTAGCATCACAAAGAAAATGGCACAACCTTTTATTCCTCACTTTATTAATCAAACCCTCTAGCTGCTGATGAATTAATGTTTACAGAGGGAACATCCTTATACACAAGAGCACTTCTGCAATATTTCACATTAAATATGCTAAAATACATAACAGGCTACACTAAAACATATATTAAGGTAAAAACTTGCCATGTGCCTTCTTGTGTTAATGGCAGAGAAAGATTGTGCCACTGAGAAATTATGACCACTGATATAAGGAATAACGACATTATCTACCAATTCTTTATATATCAGGAACTTTGCTGGTGTGACCTCTGCGATTATATGGATCTCCACACCTAATGTGATGCTTCTGTATTTGTTTTATATTATAGAGAATTTACCAAGAGGAGCTGGAACACACAAAGGGGACTGTCCACCAGGAGAAATAAAATCTGGTTGGATGGAATAACTAAGCTTTATAATGAATTTCTTACATTGGCCTTGAATAAGTACACATATACACAATAAATAAAAAGTTGGCTCACCTTGTTGGAATTGCATCTTTTCAAGTTCAATCCTTAGCTGTACATTTTCTTTCTCAAAGTCTGTAGTGAGCACTTCTCTCTCTTCGGTAAGACTCCGAATATGAGCCACATAGCTCTCCACCTTAAACAGAATAAATGAGAATCAGAACTCATCTCCTTACCCGTACCACTAACCCACAGCCCATCCATCTCAATGACATTTCCGGTAGCTTTGTCTGACATCACTGACATTCAGGTCCTGGCCCTCCTCACAGTACCAGAGCAGGTCTATTCCTGCTACCATTATTACCCGAAGAAGCTCACCCATCTACCTTCTTACTCCTTCCAGAGGAAATGCAAGCAGTAGCACGCATATAAATAGTAAACCCCTAGGTTTCTGAAGGTAAAGGATCTGAGGCCGAACTGAGGCTGTAAAATTGGCTAAGTTGAGGTCTAAATTTGAAGGAATTATGACTAGTTTTGAATTGGAGATGGTTTAAGGTTTTGAGAGTGATCTCAGGCTTGAAGGTACAGGAATTGGGGATAATCTGGGGTCTAAAGTTGAAGAAATTGGAGATGATCTCAGGCTTGAATGTAAAGGAATTGGAGAGGATTTGGGGTCTAAAGATTAAGGAATTAGAGATGACCCAAGGCTTGAAGGTAGAGGAATTGGGGATGAACTGGGGTCCAAAGAAGAAGGAATTGGAGACAACCTCAGGCTTGAAGGTACAGAAACTGGGAATGGTGAAGAAATTGGAAGAAATTGGAAATTGGAGATGATCTCAGGCTTGAAGGTAAGGGAATTGGAGAAGCTTTGAAGTCTAAAGATAAAGGAATTGAAAATGATCTCAGGCTTTAAGGTCCAGGCATTGGAAATGATCTCAGACTTGAAGGTCCAGGCATTGGAAATGATCTCAGACTTGAAGGAAACAGGCATTGGAAATGATCTCAGACTTGAAGGAAACAGGCATTGGAAATGATCTCAGACTTGAAGGTACAGGAATTGGGGATGATCTGGGGTATAAAGATGAAGGAATTGGAGATGATCCCAAGCTTGAAGGTACATGAATTGGGGATGATTTGGGGTCTAAAGGTGAAGGAATTGGAGATGATCTAAGACTTGAAGGTACAGAAATTAAAGATTTGAGGTCTAAAGATGAAGGAATTTTAAATAGTCCAGGATTTGAAAGGTATTGAATTGAAGATGGGCTTTAAAGGTACAGGATTTGGACTTGATTTGAGGTCTATGCATTCTATTGTTAATCATTATATTTTCACTTTCATAACCCAAGATTTTACCACAACACTCACCTCTTTCATTTCTTCTGCCTGTTGCTGTTTCAGCTCCTCCAAACTGTTATTTGCATCCAGTAAATTTCTTTCTGCTACTTGGTAAAGATTCCACAGGAAGGCCATGTATTCTTCTGTTGAGTTTCCAGGATTCAGACCTTTCTCCTCCAACTTGCTCACTATATCCTCCACTTCATATTGTACCTAATAGAACAGACAAAAGTATACCATATTGAATCTGAATATGGCTAATATGGCTGCAAACCCTCAATGGCCCTGATTTATTAAATCTCTCCAAGGCTGGAGAGGATACACTTTCATCAGTAAAGCTGGTTGATCCAGCAAACAAGGAATGGATTTCTTAAAGCTATTTTTTATTTGTTAGTAAATGTTTTTGAACCTGGACCAGATCCATTCCAAGTTTCCTAGGTGATCCAGCAAACAAGGAATGGATTTCTTAAAAGTATTTTGCTAATTGTTAGCAAGTGTTTTCAATAATGGATGAGATCCATCTCAGGTTTGCTGGATCATCCAGCATATTGTAAAATGTTGAATTTTCTGCAGGAAAGGGTGATTTTTATACAAATGACTACAGTGATGAATTATAAGATATTGTTTAAGGTTTATTAATCATTTAAACTAACCAAAATGTATTCCAATCTGAAAAATAAAAGGAGAATTTTATAATAAAAACAGAACTACTTAAACCTGTTTAAATCAGCCATTCCCTTTTTTTTCCTTCCTTTATGTCATGGGATGGGGTGGGCACGTTTAAAAAGCGAAAAAGTAGAATAATAACTGACATTACACTGATAATATTAACTGACAAGGAGCAATAAAAGTTTTGCTTAAACTTCTTTCCATTTTCTTTTCTAAAATTAGGAAAAATAATAATTTGGCGGATCAGGTGAACGGTATGATTAATAGTTTCTGGCAATTCAGTATGGGGAGGGGTGCACTTTTTATAACAACCTCAGAATATGATCTATTCTAAAACTCAGGTCACAGCTGGAAATAGAAGAGAGGCGACGTCACACGAATATATCTTGGCTGTGTTACTATTCCTTTGTAATTTCCCCAGGAGAAGGCAGCATTTCCATATTAGGAAGCAAAGTATGTTCAGGAAACCCAATACTCCTTAAAGAAAAACCTGAGCTTTGCCCAAGCAAGACAACGTAACAGGTTCACTTTAGCAGCGGGTAGTGACAACAACGCTTGGTGTAAACTACAAATCAGTTGGCCTGATTTTTTAAAGCTCTCCAAGAAGGTAGACAATCATGGGAGAACCTAGGAGATCCAGCAAACCTGGGATCCGGTTCAGGTCTAAAATCATTTGCCAGCTAATATCAAATGCACATTAAAGCGCACCTAAACTCAACATTTTTACTTTACATTAAAGGATATACAACCCCTCTATGTAAAGTAAAATGTAGGTGCACCACCACCGCCGCTGTGATCAAGACTTAATGGGAGCGCAGAGCCTCCTGGTATACCTATGTCACACATCCCGGGAGGCTCTGGCTCCTTGAGCTCATACCCTGTTCTCGGGCATGCGCAGAAGGGGCTTTATCCACCAAGGGAAAAGAGATCCCTATCTCACGCATACGCAGTTAGATTGTCTCTCTTTTTTTCCCATTCTCTGATTT
This sequence comes from Pyxicephalus adspersus, assembly GCF_032062135.1. Classification (NCBI taxonomy): domain Eukaryota; kingdom Metazoa; phylum Chordata; class Amphibia; order Anura; family Pyxicephalidae; genus Pyxicephalus; species Pyxicephalus adspersus. The sequence goes on from NC_092868.1 coordinate 45,826,748, forward strand.
TTTAAACTTCTCCAAGGCTAGAGAGGATACACTTTCATTAGTGAGCCTTAGTGATCCAGCAAACCTGGATCACCTAGCTTCACTGATGAAAGTGTATCCTCCCCAGCCATGGGGAGGTTTAATAAATCAGACCCATTCTTTCAAGTAATCACCAGTATAAAGCAAACTCCTCCAAATGACCACCAACAGAAGATGTATTCTTCCCGACACCCACCAGCGTGAGAAGATCCATCACCCACTGACCTCCAAATTTAACAGCCTCTCAGTAACAGTTCAGTTTCAAAAATTTGACTGCTCTCACTTATAAGTATTCTCATGCATGTGGGTTATTTCTATATAATCATGTAAAGAGTGACCCCATGGCCGCCCCTCGCTGTGTGGTATTTGGAGGACACATCTGAAGACATGCAAATCAAGCAAATAACTTTACAAGGAGTTTTCAACACAGGCTAGGAAATAAAGGCTGGAAACAAAACAGAAACCTCAATACTTATTTACTCTGACTAATTACAAACAGGAAGGACAAAAAAAGACCTTTGGGAACATAGCTGGAGTGATTGATAGACAGAAAGCAATCACCTCCAAATTTTTTTCTATTTCACAGAAACATTCAGAATGTCATTATCTAATGCAGCTTTTTTCAGATTCGGAACATGGGGGAACCCTTGAAATAACTTTTAGGACTTCTGGAAACCCCTGACAGCATTTATAATAAGCCCTGGTCACAGTTCATTAGCATGGTGGCCATTGGGAAGAATGTCACCCTTAAAGAGCCAAAATTATCGTTGGTATCAGTTAAACTGACCTGAGAATAACAAATTCCTCATTGCTCAAGGAACCCCTAGCAACCTCTGGAGGAATCTTGAGGTTCCATGGAACACTTTTCAATGCTTGAAGCTTCAACAAAAACCTAATTCTACAGATATTTTGAGATCATTGCATTGCACCAACTGCTTCCCATTGGGAAAGATAAGCTCCATACCAAGCTCCATACTCCATACCTTTTCTCGATCCAATGTACCCAACCCTATAAAACTTTATACTGCACTCAATCTATAATCTCCTTCCCAAAATAATAAATGCATTCATTTTAAAACTCTGATATAAGGGAAAAGTAGTGCTGAAAAGTTATTCTGGAGAAATCCAATTCTTTCTTCCTTGTATTTGGTGGGTGGGTCAGGGATCTGTGTCTTTTGCCTACACGCTTTAAACTAAAAGATTTCCCCTTTTCATTTCAGGAAATTGGGAAGTATAAAATGTGGTAATCAACAACTGCAGCAGAATTCTCCAATGGCAATAATTCAGACAATCACATGGGAAACATTGCAATTTGTTGATTTGGACTGACCATAGCAAATTTTGGGAGCTTTTGGAACTTTCTGCACCTCATATCTAAAACTTCATATTGGTGCCCATAAGTTTTTGTCTCCAGCCTCCAAATATTTTTATTAAACAGGATTTATATAGCACCAACATATTACGCAGCGCTGTACATTAAATAGGCAATAAACATTAAATATTGAGGTGTTACCCATACAGCTGTATTTCCCAATAGCCACCCATAATTTTTTTTAGGTTTTAGATAATATAAGAAAGGGTTCAAACACTTCTCAAGTCATATTTTGCTGTCTGTGTGCAATAGGAAATATTTCCTTCCACTTCCAGAGATGCAACAGGCAGTGAGAGAAGATCTCTTAGGGCTCTATTTATAAAACAGGAAATCAGACATTCCCTCAAACATTCCCTTTTGGAAATCTTCCAGGTCCATGTGTTTCAATGGCAGTAACTGGATTCCCACGGGGGAATGTCTGATTCCCTAAAGGGTTTTTAGTTTTGGATAAAATAGCGAAGTATTTCATTGTTTCTCGTGTCCCCAATGGTGAGATACAACCCCTTTATTTGTCCTGGTGACCACTGTCTCTAAGATCAAGGGTCCGATTTATTAAAGCTCTCCAAGACAGGAGAGGATACACTTTCATCAGTGAAGCTGGATGATCCAGTGAACCGGGAATGATCTGGTACAGAATTAAAAAACATTTGCTAACAAATAGAAAATGATTTTGAAGAAATCCATTCCAGGTTTGCTGGATCACCCAGCTTCACTGATGAAAGTGTATCCTCTCCCGCCTTGGAGAGCTTTAATACATCAAGTCCAGAAAGTGAGAAGAAATCTAACATTCTGAGTTGTCATCAGAACAATAGATAAGAGGAAAACCTTCAATGGGAACCCGTGCTCCAGGGACAACGCTTTGGGATCTTGTTAAGTTTGAAGAGATTTCCTTTGCTATTTGGGGAAAGCTGCCAATATACTCAGTTGAAAAGTCAACAACGTTGGAGGAGCAGAGTCTATAATGTATGAAGGAGAACACGACACTCCATTCTCTTATGGGAATAGGAATTTGAAGGAACTGTTCCCAAAAGAGACACAAACAGCAAAAGTATGATGGAATTTCTTATTCTTCCACTATCTATGTAAAACTTTTGGGTGGACTTGCATTAAATAAATTAGGTTATGGCTACAACATGATATTTTAAAACAATTCTTTAATAAAAATTGCATGAAAACAAAAGCATGGAATTAAATATTAACACAGAACAGGTGGTCAGCGTTACCTTATCCATTGTAGTTAACTCCCAGTCTTCATGTCCTCATTGCAAGAACCAGACACAGTGGATGTACCGGGAGATTGGGTTGGGCTGAGCGCAGTCCATGTCTCATGTCCACAACCAAGGGAGGAAATCCGCAAAGAGGTTACAAGTATATACACCATGGGGCTACAGGATGAGGGCATCTGAATTTCTTATTTCTGAAAAGCCAAATGGTCACAGGTCCTTATAGAGACCCAAATCAACTGCATCCATCAACCTAACTTTATAGGGACAGTCCAGTGATATCAACAATTACTCTACATCAGCTGTGAGACATAAAAGCTTAGGTCATCCAGAGAATGAACAGATTATACCAAGTTCACACATTGTAGCCAGCCAATGGGGTCTGGAGACCCTCAAGCTCCACTTCTTAGGTCCCAATCATCACCAGGTCTCCTAAGCTAAGTACCATAAAACACCACTGTAAAAAGAGAGGCAGCGTCCAAAAAGACTTCTACAATAAGTAACCAGAGTGAGGACTTTTTATGTCCAGGTCTATGTTATGCCCTAGGTATAAAAACGTACATTACCAAATGTTCATAGCAACTTCCATCTATACTTTAAAGTTACTGTGAGCTACTTCCAAATCCTACGATCGGTAGCCATAATCCAGTCCAGGTCCACCAAGCCCCGTCATCCTGGAGAACGTCAATCCCAGTTCCCACTCTCCAAGTCACGGTCTTCTTTATGAACTAGGCCAACTGAATAGTAGCTAGAATTAAAACCATGTGCAATTAATTCTATGGGGTCAGATCAATCCCAAGCCCATGCACAACCAAGTCCTACAGACTGGGATAATTCAAGTCTCACTGGCCATAGCACTTTTAAACCCAACTTTCTAGAACTTCTCAAAAGTCTACTAGCCAGGTTTTTGTCGCTTTTAGGCACAGCTGTCAACTCAATGCTAGGTAGGCTTATAACTAGATCTCACATGGGTTCTAACAGTTAGGTCTTGCCCATGCAAAGACCACTTCCAGCTGATGGGTTCTAATAGTTAGGTCTTGGCCACGCCAAAAATCACCTCCAGATGATGAGTTTTACCAGCCAGGACTTGGCCACACAAAGACCACCTCCAGATGCTGAGTTCTACCAACCAAATCTTTGCCACGCAAAGACCACCTCTAGATGATGAGTATTACCAACCAAAACTTGGTCACACCAAAAACTCCTCCAGGTCATGAGTTTTACCAACCAAGTCTTGGCCAAGCAAAGATCACCTCCAGATGATGAGTTTTACCAACCAAGGCTTGGCCACACCAAAATCTCCTCCAGATGATGAGTTCTTCCAACTAAGTCTTGGCCAAACAAAGATCACCGCCAGATGAATCAGACAACCTGTTGTAAGACAGTTCTAGGTCCCAATTGCCAGTAGTCCAAACTATCCAAAGCCAATCAGTATGTATGTATCCGACTATACCAAGACAAGCAAATGTCAAATAAACGTCAGATTTTGGTGCAGATCCACTTCATGGTGAAGGCCTACTGATTGGAATACCCAAAGTCCATTGGTAACACCCCCGGACCCTCTGTCAATGAATGGCCACCCCTGCCCAGGCCCAGAGGAAGCAGGAGCCCAGTGAAAGGAGAAAGTGGCTCCCAAGGTCCAGAGAAGCCTCAATGACCAGGATCACCCAGCCCTACACCCCATTCATCCAATCACCATGCTGCTATGGTCCCCCCAAAGTCCTGGACTCTTCTAGCCTTGCCAGTCCTCCTCTAGGTTGCTTGTTTCCCCCCCAGGTATCAGTCAGTCCTCCTCCATCTTTTCCTTAGTGATATCAACAGGTAGCTGGGACGAGCAGAACAAATCCTCCGATCCAGCCCGGGACTTCCCCCCCTCCACCTCCTTACCATATATGGCAGCACAGGGCGTCGTCATAGCAACAATGGAAGCCGGCTGCGTGTGCTGTAGAATTCTTTCCGGAATAACAAACAAATCCGATACAATGTAACAAACACAAACAGTTCTGGTGTCAGCAACATTATAACGTGTGCTTAATTCACTCCGAACATGCAGCTCTTACTTATATATGTATTTGTTAGGATGAGTATCTATACAATGAAAATATGTACTCTCACTGGTACATGAAGGTAAGGGTAGAACTACAAATGCCAGAATGACTTTACAGCCATAGAGGAAAAGATACAGAAAATAAAAAGCCGGAAGCTACATACATTATTTATTCAGAGAACTAGTAAACAGATACAAATAGAGTTTTGTAGGAACGAAACATTTTGACTGCTGTTTCTGGAGGGGCTGTCTAAAGTGACGGACAGGAAGTGGTAAACACGTGGGAGTGGAGACTGGAAAAGAGGGGAGAATGGTGAAACCTCGCAGGTGAGTGATCGATAGGGAAATATGGGAAAGAGACAGAACTGGTGATGTGTGTCTAGGTGGTCAGAACTACGGTACTGCTGCAAGGACACACATCCAACTGGCCCACATGGAGAACAGGACTGCTCTGTGCCTCCTTCCTATTCAGCTGTCACTCTTTGGTTTGTCTATGTATCCACCACACCAAAATATAACTACTAAAAGTATCATAGTGCACTGCATTATTCATCCAACTATTGCATATTACAATTTTATTATAATTAATCATTTATGCTTTAATAAAATAGGAGCATGGCAGATGGCATGGCTCATGTTTTTACATAGTGGGTAGCACAGAGATGGGGAGGGGTTGGTATACAGGAATATGACCCAGATAACCCAGGGCTGTAGGCCCAGTTTTCTCAGGGCTAGTGGGGCCTGTTTGTGGTAAAAAAAATGTGGTGATACAATGTTATCAATATGTAAATCTATAGGTTTGTATAAAAATTGTGGTTGGCACACTGGTGTGTGTGTGTGTGTATAAATGTATATATTATATATATATATATATATATATATATAATTTATTAATTACACACACCCTAATCAGCCAAAAACAATGAAAGAAACCAATTAAACCCAAAACAACACACGTGCAACAATTGTATTTGGAAACGAACGATTGACGACCGATCTGCCTATAATCTTTAACAACAAAAGTGCACAACGACGCCGATGAACGACCTTCCCAGCAGATCTGATTGGGTGACGATCGTTCACAATCTATTGTGTGTATGGTCGTTCAGTGATTGTGGATGGTAATGCAGTACACTTTCTCTAGTACGCGTCATTTCATGCATTGTTCAGACGATCGTATCTCGTGTGTACATTATTGGTGGATTATGTTTGAACGATTGTTTCGTTACAGCATGTACGGAATCGTGCACTATACGATTGTTTAAAATAATCGTGCATAATCCTTGATCGGTCATCAATCATTCATTTTTTAACAACAATTATTGCATGTGTGTACGTAGCTTTACCGTTATCTGTCTTCTGCCTGGTGCAGAGGGAGTGCCAGGCGCCGCCATCTTCTCTTTTCTTCTTCCTACATCACCCGATCTCGCACTGCACAGGTGTGAGATTGGGTGATGTAGATTGGGAAAAAACTTGCCGATCTGGCTGCGCATGCCTGAGATCATAAGCAGAAGGAGCAACCAAGAGGCTCCTGGGATGCCCTGTGCTCCCATTTATTCTTGATTGCCTTGATACAATTACATATAAATTATATAAAGATTTCTTTGTATTGGACTCAATACAGCTTTTTTGTATTGAGTTCAATGCAAAGTGATCAGGAAATCGACGTCACCAGGAAACCCCGGAGATCGTCACTGCACTCGCGGGGAGAACACAGAAGAGAGAAGACGTGTCCGGAGGAGCTGCGGGGACCGGGTAAGTTTTTTTTTGGAGAACGACGGGATGATCACAGCGGGACCAGGTAAGTGACACTTTTTTGCAAGTGTCGGGTTTAACGGGTGGTTAAAGAAAAAGGTTGTCTACCCAGTATTCTCCCCAGCCCCGTTTAGCTGAGCTCACCACCTTTTTAGTTACCATTCCGCTGTTTTTGGGTCGTTACTGAACATTTGGGCGCAATACAGGGGCTGCAACGCAGCTTTAAAAAAATTCCGGGTTAAACACTGTCTACCCTTTTATGTAAAGTAAAAATTCTGAGTTTAGGTACGCTTTAATGTTATGTTGATCGCCCCTTGTTCTGCCATCAAAGCATGGATTCCACAAGATCTCCTGTTTTTTATTTTTAACATAGTACAAATAGATGGTGCAGTACACTATAATACCTTTGTTAGTATGTAGTTGTGGAGGGGTCTATTCACAGACAGACCAAAGAGTGACAACTGAATAGGAAGGAGAGGCAGAGGTCTATAGTAGCAGCAAATCATCAATAGAACACAAACAGATCCTTTAAGTTGTGATGCCACTGCTGGTCTGTCCTTTGTGATCTCTTTCCTAAAGAAATGAGGCATAAAAACACAACTATTCGTATGATCTGAAAGAAAACCCAATTCATCAAACCAGGGCACCATCTTTGTTGCTTGATGGCCCAATTCTGACAGTCACATGGCCATCCTAGCTTTTTTTATTGGTAGACGGGTCAGCTTGGTCTGAGACTTTGCCGCAAAGCAGAATACATTGTGTTATATGACACCTATGCTCAGCAATTTGTTCTATAAAACCAGATAGTCTAAAGGAGCAATTCAAGCATTGTAGACACAGAAGTCTAGGTGGAAGCACAGGTACGGCGTATTAGAACTGTACATGGACATTACAGTCTGTGGTACTACAGTAACGAATTACAGCTTTGATTGCCGTTGGAAAAGGGTATAAGGAATTGTCCAGTTTACCCCCATAAATACCACACTTACTTCAATCAATTTTCAAGTGCTTGTAGCTTTTGATACCAACCTAGTGGGAGCAAATAAAATGTGCACAGCTTTGCACCCCCAGTTTACATTCTCTTACATATTGATCACTGTCTGTAGTAAAGTCTTTTTAAATGAAAGTGCTTCCTCCTTCTGTGGGAATACCAGCATCATCAGGACATGGCTCCATTACTGCTCAGTGCTAAACCCAGATATTTTTTTAAGCTGGGTGGGAAGAAATTGTAGGCGGGTGGCAGGCCCTGTGTTATGACCCAACTTATGGCACTGCTGAAAAGTGCTGGGTGGTGCCCCCAGCTAAAAAGGGTCGGAGAGAATACTGATGCTGTACTGTAATCATAGCCTGCAGCCAATGTAATGCTTCTGTAAAATATATGATAAATGTATTATGTTTTATTATCTTGTAGAAGTCGGAGGCTACAAAAAGCCAAAACAGATGAGTTTGTGTACGATGAATCCATTTCCAATGCTGATATCCCTTCCACAAAGGAGGTAATACCCACCAATCAGTCTAATGTGCTTCTTTGTTATATGCATCACTCTTGTTGTTAAAGTTGTAAAACAATTCTTTATTTTTATATTGCAGCTCTCTTCAAAGTACTATAATGATGAAATTGATGATTACCATGAGGGGAAGATCAAGGTAAATCAATTTACATTCATTATGTTCTATAGTATAAAGTCAATGCCACTATGCTGACCTCCAGGCAAAATGTGCTAAGTAAAAAATATGCTTTCGGTATAAGACTTCTGCACTGCTGATTTAAATGAACTATTCATTTACATGTGTTTACCTGTTAATAAATGGCAGATATTGGCAACAGTGGGCCCCTCTGGAGAACTTATTTAGGGCCCTGTGGATGGTTTTGTGATCCCCCCCCCAAAAAAATAGTTCCAGTGCATGGGTAATAAAAATAAAACTGCCCCAGCCTCGTTACTTGCCTCTGCATTCATTTTTATTTTTTTACCACCACTTGATGTCTTCAGTCCCCCTGGTTAAAAAACCCTCAACATCATTTATCTCGGAAGACTAAGGACATCCTGTGAATGCAGGGCATCTTGGACCTGCCCCCTAGGGGGTAACACTGTGGGATCTTATACTAATGTTGTGGAGCTTATATTTACATATCTGTGATTTCTGTGCAATGAAATAGTCCAACCTTTTGGTGCTCGTTTCAGAGTCTGATGGAAAAAGGAGTAAAGTTTGACAGCGATGAAGAGCAAGTTGACAGTGAGGTAAGTGTAAACAAACTAAACTTCTACTTTAACATTAATTAATAATGTAGAACTATGGAGACTCCTTGGTCCTCTTGTCCTTGGTCCTTGTTCAGCTTCTGATCAGATGGAGCTCATGCACTAATTTAAGGGTAATCTGACCAATCTGAATTATGTCCAGTTGTGTTTTATATAATATGCCATTACCTGTCCAGAATTGTGTAGTTATTCTTTGTTTACTGTCCTAAAGAATCTCTTCCTATGCTTACCTTTATAGTTGTTACATAGTAGGTTAGGTTAAAAGTAGCACAGTTATCTTCTATGGTTCTGTACAAAAAGATACATACAAGGTGTTAATATTTAAAATATAAAAAAAGGTCGAATTACGTAGCATTGCTTTTATTCTCAGTGGTTGGGTCTGGAAATGTGGAACTACACTGAAAACTGCAAGTTATAGTGCATTCATTGACTTGTCACATATGCAGCTAAAGAAGCTGTTGTGTTTTACACACCAGGCTATGTATTTTGCCTAAATTTATCACACCAAGATTCTGCTAGGCCCATTATTGAACCCATCATTTTATTTGAATAAACTGCTAGGTAAAATATTTAGTAGACTGGGCAGCAGGATGGCTCAATAGTCAGCGCTCGGTTTCCAGTTTCAAATCTTGGCTAACACATCATAGATTTCCTATGTACTGGAAGCTCACCTCCCTTCACCTGGAGCTCTGAAATGTCTAAAATTGATTAAAAAATGAGTACAAAACAACTTTGTGTCGTCTGTATACTAAATGGTAGATGGAGCCTCTCTGATAATACAGCCAAACAATATAAAAGTCGTATGCTCTTCAAAGAGTTTGAACATTCTCCCCATGTTTCCAGGGGTTGCTTTCATATTCTAGAAACATACCGTCGCCATCCTTTTTGGACTCGCAAAGCAAATTACCAGCTTCAGACCGCGCATGCATGGGGAGCCAGGTGTCACTCAAAGAGGAAAAAACTATCCTCATAGTGACGTCAAAGCTATTTGATATGCATTTCCACAATTCTTTCACTGTATCATTGTAGGATGAGGTTATGCCTCTTGACATTCCTGACGACGACGAGGATGATGATGATGATGAGGAAGAAGAAGAGGAACAAGGTGATGAAGAGGCAGAGGATGAAGATGACCAACTTTCAATGGGAAGTGACCTAGACGATCGTGCAAAAGATGGTGAGTCTAATTATACAAATAACTTTTATTGTCCTCGGTTATTCTGTGGAATGTAAGGGCCGGATATTTGTAGAATTGTATAAAGTCTCACTCATGATATAAATTGTAAAATATAAAGATTATAAAGATTTAGATATATTTTCAAAACACAACTTGTCAAGATCCAACCAGGATTTAACTGTAGAATCAGAAAAAATCACTTGTTTCCAGCGTGTTGATGTGAAATGTGTTATAAATTGTATATTTGTAATTAACCTAAAACTGAAGTTTAGTCTTTTGATCTTTTCTTTCCTGGTTTTTATCCCCCTTCAATATCAAGCTGATAAAAAAATTAAATTAAACCATTTGTATTATATAAATTATTTTAACTTTAGTGACAAAGTGCAGGAAACAAAGATCTTGCTGGTGGAAGGGACTGAGGGGTTGAAGTTCACCGTGACTTCAGAACATCTTGCCTCAGCATTTCTCTCAGTCCTGATACAAATGGTGGACAGGATCTCAGGAGTACAGCTGTAACATTAAAGATATAGCTGGAGTTTAGCTTTAAACGCTGTAATAAAATACTAAGAAATTAATGAAATGCTTCCTTTTCCTGGAGGAAGCCTCCTTTACCAAGGATATGCCCAAAAGCTTAGTCATGTGACCATCTAAAAGGGACAATAAAATCATTTGATTCTCCTTTTAGCGAACCCTAAATGACCAAGCACTGGATATTGTCCCCTTAGTATAGGAAAGAATTTTATCTGTTTTTATCTTCATAAAATGGAGCTGCATATTATACACACATGCCTTTCCTGGACTTCCATCTGATTGGAGAAGTGATCAGATTATCAGTGGGTCTGCTTGCTTGCACTAGACCTCCAGTGTTTTTCCTAAAGCCTTTTATTATTGCATAGACCATGGTTACATTGTAAGTCAGGTTGAAAAAAGGCATATGTCCATCAAGTTCAACCACTAGGGAAATAAACATATTCCAGATATAAAACATAGTTGATCCAGAGAAGGCAAACAAACCCCTGGTACAATTTGCTCCAATGGGAAAAAAATAATTTCCGATTCCATGAGGCAATTGGATGTTCCCTGGATCAACAGTTTCTGTTATCTTTACTTTAAAGCTTTAATACCCAGGTATATTCGGGCCTTTATTATTTTTATGTGTGTTTGATTATAGGTTGTTGTTCTGTCTTCCTTGAGACAACATATATTATTACAGGTATAATAATAAGGTGAATAACAAATGACCGAATGCTTTATCTCTCAATATGTTATCTGTGACTTCAGATCTGCCGGATGCTTTGGCCTGGGGACAGAAGAAGAAGATCTACTATGACACTGATTACAAAGAATTCAGTAAAAGTATGTATGGCTTCATTGGAGTTTTAGGAATATCATTATACCAAGTGTGAAAGTACTGGTTAATTGTTCTTGTCATCCAGAAAATGGCAATGATATGTTATGATGCTGTAATATTTTTCCAATATTATTATTACTAAACAGGTTTTTTTTACAGCGCCAACATGATATGCAGCGTTGTACATTAAATAAAGGTTGCAAATGACAGACAGATACAAACAGTGACACAGGAGGAGGGGAGGACCCTGCCCCGAAGAGCTTACAATCTAGGAGTCATATCACTGTCATGGTTGTTACCTGGCTTGCATTAAATCACATCATGCTATTCAGCCTGATTACATTGGGACTCCCAGGAAGGAGGACAGGGACGGAGTTAGGAATGTCCGGGGAATCTTGCTTGTATTGAAGAAGCCAATGGCTGACCTGGCCATGAGCTTTTCCCATCAACTAACATATGATATATAATTTCTTAAAAAAAAAAGTCCTTGCTTACCCATAGCGGGGTTGGCATTTGAGTTTTTGTTGTAATATGCTCATCTTTGCAGCATTGTTTACTTCCAGTGAAACTAAACCCTCATATCTGCGAAGGCTGGTGTCCCATTAAGAACTGCAGATGTGGTAATATGCGGGCCAATATAATAATTGGTTGAGAGCGGCCAACAGCACTCTGGAAGCCATGATTGTTCTTCCCACATGCCTGCCTAGAAATCATGTACCAATAGATTGTAAATGTTGGCATGTTTATTGATTTTTTAAAATTTTTTTTTTTTTTTATCAGACTTGAGTTATCTTTTTTGGAATCTGCTAAATTGTTTGGCTTCACTTCCATTTAGAAAGTAGTAGTGGCCCAGCATGCATGAATTTTGTAGTGACACATTGTTTTATTTATAAAGAAGTAAAAAAAAGCAAAGAGGAGCTAGAGGCCGAGGCCGAGGAGGAAGAAGAGGAGGCACAAAATATCCAGAAACGCTTGGCACAGACCCTGAGCGAGGAAGATTTTGGCCTGGATTTTATAGAGGTAAATGGATTATTCCTGTTTCATAATCAGAACAAAGTTCTGTATCCCAGGCTCAAAAAGCCCATATACTAGGCTTGGGAATTGAACCCCCACAGAATGGGCCAGACAAGACCGTGCAACTGCTTTGAGGCCAAGAGCACTGTAGCATGTGGCTACAAATGGATTTTATGCAGGTAGACTTAGTATTTAGGTCCAAGGTGTCGAACCCTGGCCCGTGGGCCCTCAAGATCCTGTTTTTTGGCTTTTAATGAGAAAAGGCTTTTAATGATGATAATTGGAAAGACGGGGTCCCCTTATTTTTTTCTGCTTGTAAAGAAGACTTCATACTTTTTGTTCCTCTGTTGTAGATTTATTCTTTCTGTTGAAGAGCTGCAACATAGTATTCCTTTCAGAAGTGTGTTGGTCTCAGTATTCTCACTGTGGATCCTGTGATCTGTCATCCCCAACATCACTGTTTTCTCCTAATGCTCTAAGGGTCTGGGAACACAGAAATTGGCAAATATCAGCAGTGTGGTTGGTGGTACTGTGTAGTATGAAGTCTTTACAGGCAGCACTTTTTTCCATTTTTATTGATTTAGTGACCATCATTTTCATGGTTTTACTATGGAGCCTAAAGAGGACTTTGGTTGAACTTGCACATTGAGTGTTTTATTTCTTCACCCTTGCAGGAATTTAGTGAAAAGCAGAGCGAGGAGAACCTGTCCAAGGAGAAGATTGAGAAGGATTTAGAGAAGATGTCTGATAAGGAGAAACGCAAGTTGTTGAAGAAAGAATCTCCAGAGCTTTTGGAACTTATTCAGGATCTAAAGCAGAAGGTAAAATACTAAGATTGAATGTATGCTCAAGAGAGGAATCTTTACCACAATGGGAACCATTCGACTGTCCTCTAATCCGGTGTTTCTCAACCTCTTTATCATGGCGGGAACCACTTGAAATAACTTTCAGGTCTTCAGGGAACCCCGGCTATAATGTCTTTATCCCCAGCTCACAGTTCATTGGCTTAGTGGTGAGTGGGAACAGAGCCTCTTGCTTTGCTAGTCATTTGGGAAGGCTGATGTCATTATAGGTATTGATGTCAGTGGTAACTGACCTGAGAGGCTGCTTATTGCACAAGGAAATCTGATCTAAAACAGGAATGATAGGCTGTTCCAAGATGTGGCTCAGGTTCTGTAACTACTTTTATGAACGGCACACATAGTTTATTGTTGTACTTTGTCATGGCTCTAAGTTTTCATATTTGCGTTTTTTATTTTAGTTGGAAGAGGTGAAGAATGAATTGGAACCATTATTGCAGATGGTAAAAAATGGAACCATCCCTGAAGGCAAGGTAAGTGGATGTATCAAATACAATCAAATACACACAAAACTGACATGGTCAGAAAGTCAAAAGCTAGTGCTGGGCTTTCTCCTTGTATAATTTAGACTGTTTTGTAAAGGATAATTGATATTGCAAGATGATTTGTAAAACAAAGATACCAGAACCCCAATCCATTATACGTTTCTGTTACCGCAAGACCTTCACTTCATGGGTTCGATTTATTAAAGCTCTCCCAGGCTGGAGAGGATTCACTTTCATCAGTGAAGCTGGGTGATCCAGCAAACCTGAAATGGATCCAGTCAATCTTTCAAAACATTTGCTAGCAAATGACTTTGAAGAAATCCATTTCAGGTTTGTTGGATCATCCAGCTTCACTGATGAAAGTGAATCCTCTCCAGCCTGGGAGAGCTTTTAATAAATCAGGGCCAATGTCTTTATATTTCAGTTTCATAAATTGTGGAAAAAAAAAAGATATCATTGTGTTTTTTAGGGTAGTGCCTACATAAGGACGAAGTACCAGCTGTATATGAAGTAAGTACTATAATTGGCTTCTTTTTAGTGATTTTATCTGTCTCTGTGCACAGCTTGGAATTAATATCTTGTTCTCTTTTTCTAGTTATTGCACAAATATCAGCTATTACCTGTTCCTGAAAGCCAAGAGACTTCCAGTCACCGGGCACCCTGTCATAGAAAGATTGGTCACCTATAGAAATGTGAGTGCACCACATATGATATCCTCGTTGTTTTATTATATTCTATAATGTATTTGTTTTCTGCTGGGCCTCTTTTATTATCCCCTCCATCCAAAATATTGTTCAAGCATTTATATTCTGATAAAAATGTCGCCTTTTTTGCTGATTACCTTTCCTCAATGTGACATTGTGTAACAAATATCATTCCAGCTAATAAATGAATTGGCGGCTGTGGATGAGCGATTATCTCCAGAAATACATTTGCTCCTCAGTGAAGATTTCCAGAAAAATCCTGATGCGCTTAAATTCCAAAATGGTCAACCAAAAGCTTCCAAGAAAGTGGCTGTCAAGGTAAAATTTGTAAAGTGGAGGGGGGGGGGGTAGGTTTTTAAATCTGAACAGCTTTGGGCTGGATGCCCCTCTGCACAGCCAGGCAGTTGACACATTTAGTAATCTAACATAAAGGATCTAACAGTCTGCTCATACTGTACAATGAATTGGCATTCATGTCTCCGGTAAAGTAGTAAGTGGAGTAGGTAGATGTAAATGTTATCACAAGAGTGGATGGGCAGAATCATTATAAAATAAAATCATTCTGGGGACAGTATATGGTCAAAAGTTTGTGTACACTTGTAAGAATCCTATTCTATACCCGTGGCAATAATATGTAGTTGTCCCCCATCCTTCACCTCTGATGTGGCTATAAAAGCCCAGTTTTTCACAAAATCTGGGAGTGCCTGCAGTAAAATTTTGTGCTGTTATTGATTGGTGGGATGACCTGGCTCTGTCAACTTTCCAATTCTTCCCAAAGTAGCACTGACATCAGAGCTCTGTACTAGTCACTTTCTACCATCAAACCATTTCTACCATAAAACCATTTTTTTTTGGAGCTATGAATGCTGAGCTATGGTGGAGCAGAAAAGGAACCCTAACAAATCTGTTGCCACAAAGGTAAAGGAATATAGCTGTCTATAATTTTTTATCATTAATATTACACTTCACTGGATACACCTGGACCCAAATATTTAGAGGGTGTCCACATACATGAAGTCACTTTCCACTCAAGGTGTGGGCTCACATATCCAATGCATTTGTTACAGATTTGATTGGTTGTATGCTTTTGTATTTAATGCAGCGCCCTCTGGAGGAGGCTGACTCCGATCTGGATGAAGATGATGCTTTGAATTATTATAGAATGATGGAACAAAAACTACTAGAAAAACGAAAACGTGGGGAAAAAGAGACGATGTATGTATTGAAGGCTTGGCGTGATGTATGTTGTAAATGGCAGCTTTATTTTCTAAGATTTACCTTTTGTGTGTTTTGTTTTTTTTTTAGCAACGAGATGCTAACAGAAGAAGAGTTGGATCCCAATGCAAAGAGAGCGATTACATACCAGGTAACAATACCAAGACAGCAGGCAGAGAGATTGGATTATCCAACAAGGCTGTGATGTAACACATTGCAATATATGTTCAATGGGTCTGATATTTAAAAACCTTGCAGTATATTTTATATTGTAAAAGAACAGAGCTAGTACACCTTGAAATTGATGGTGACTTGGAAACTGCGGTATGCAAACTGTCATTTATATAGCACCATCATCTTAATGGCACTGTACAACAGACAATACATAGTGCAAACAACAAGGGAGATCAAATTTTGTCCTATGAATAGCTAACCTAAGATGTGGAATATTCTGAATTCTGGACTCCCCAAAGCCAAATTTTGAGGGCAGCTAAGCCCATCAGATTCCAGATATCATCTTTGGACGGTGTCACCCTCTGTGGGACTATTTTAGTACTTACGACCACTATATTCCTGTTACTATTTGTAGTATAAAACAAGATGGGATGTTAATCTGCTGCGGCTGTTTAATTTCACCTTCTAATTTCAGATTGCCAAAAATAAAGGACTCACACCTAAAAGGAAGAAGATCGACAGGAATCCCAGAGTTAAACATAGAGAGAAGTTCAGACGTGCCAAGATCCGCAGAAAGGGCCAGGTATGTTCAGTGTCAGCTGTGTGTGGATTTCCTGGAGTTTCGTTTAGTAATTGGCGTTTTGTATGGAGCAGAGTTTTAGCCAGGATACAACCGCTGGGACTGCAAGTTGTCTGGCTGTGGCTGTTTCAGGGCCCATCAATGTGTCCACTGATAGAACCAGTTTAAATATAATATGGCTCACGTTTAGGGATACAAATGTAAAGCAGAAGACAGAAGTTTTTGACTTGAAGTTTAACTTTTTGTCAAATATTTATCTTCTGTGCTGTCCTCCAATGATGATGGGTCCAGGTTCCTGTCAATGTTGTATCCCCTGCTGCCAAATCCTCTGGGTCACCTTGCAATCCTCTTTGACTATTGAGTAGTCACTGATGATGCGACTCTTGTGGATGTGTGCAGATATGTTGCAATATTATCCCTCCCCCTCCCCACTGCATCTTCTTCCATGACTCAGTTGCAGATTTACTTTTAATAATAATAACCATATGAATAATAATAATAATTATTATTACTATTAATAAACAGGATTTATATAGCGTGGTTATATTACACAGTGCTGTACATTACAAAGGGGTTGCAAATGACACACAGGAGGAAGAGAGGACTCTGCCATGAAGAGCTTAAATCAGCCTGCAGTCTGACTATGTCTGCATAGATTTGTATAGGGCTGTCCTGGAAAATGTCTCCATTGACCAGGACAGCCCCATAGAAGTCTGCCAGCTCAGTAGCTGTGCCGGATGGATGTCTGCCTGAACGTTGCACAAAAAGTGACTCTTCTAATAACTGCTGGGAGAACATATTAAGTGTTCCATTTTCAGGACTAAGCAGATTAGAATGTAATGGAAGAGTGCGGATTAAGGATAATTGCATTTGTCAGTGTTTTTCTTAAGTGTAAAAATCTCCATGCACACAGTGTCACCAATTCTGATCATCTCTTGCAGTGTTCAACCCAGAATGTTTTTTTTAAGCTGGGTGTGAAGAAGCTATAGGTGGGTGGCAGACCTGTATTATGAGGTTTCAGTAACCACCCAAAAGAGCCAGGTGCATACTGAAAAGTGCCAGGTGGTGTACCCGGCTAAAAGGGGCTGGGGAGAAGATTGTCTTGTGATCAGGTCAAGTTTCTGTCCTCTAGGTGCCCCTTCTTGTTCATGCTGGATAACATTTGTGTCAAGCAGTCACCCTGGTTCTAGCTTTAGTCTGTGCTGATGGGCATATGCAGCATGCGTATGACATTAGATTTTTCAGAATTAATTTAAAGCATTCTCATAGATTTATAGTGAGATGTAGTTCTAAGGTGCACACAAATCTTTCTATGGTCATCAGCTGGCCATGGCAATGATCATCATATGTTGGGTGACCTATCTGGTGTTAGTGATCATGGGATAAGAGATTTTCATGGCTGCTGTCCTGTCCTCAAAATATGCCCACTGTCTGCCCATTTCAGAGCATTTCAACTGCACATCTGTTTGGAAAGCAATATCATTTGGGTGAAAAAATTGGAATGCACGTACTGACTTGGTATTAAACATACATGCTCCAGGCTATTGGCACTGTTAGTGAACTAGTAAGCTTTAATACAGATGTAAATAATTCAGATTTTACTGACTGGTCTGGATGAAAGCCTTGGAATCTGGATCTTAAAATCAAGTCAGTAATATCACTGTTGACTTAAAATGGGTGAGTGACAAGTGAGGACATTGTCATAAAGGGAATGTGCAATGATGGAAAAATGTAAAAAAAAAAAAAAAAAAAAAAAGTTTGTCACCTGTCAGTCGATAGCTTTTTAATATGATTGTGTATGTGACTGACTGAAACAAATCTTTCATTGAATGATTAGCTGCATGGATATTTCTGTCAGCACAGTTCTTTTGCAATGTGACATGAAGTTGTAGAAGCCACTTCCTTTGCTTTCATATAACACATTCTTGAATTCATCTTCCAGGTTCGGGAGGTCCGCAAGGAGGAGGCCAGATACTCAGGAGAAATATCTGGAATCCGCGCAGGAGTTAAGAAGAGCATCAAGCTTAAATAACACCTTTGTGCAATATATTATATTTTATATTAAATACATCTTCTATTTGTAAGTGTGCTTGTTGGGTGGTTTACACAACTGAAAATTGTTTGATCTGATGTCAGGAATGGTTTGTAGATCATTGTTTCCATAATGTTTACCTATTGGAAATTTGGAAACAGAATTAAGTAAGTAGGTTTCAGGCAGCAACACCCCAGAACTACAGCAAGTATTGGGACATAAAACGTAAAACACAATGTGCTCAGTACGTTAGAATTGTTTGATTTAATTATAATAGGTTATGCTGCATTGATTTGAAGCAGCCAGAAAGACAACTGGATTGCGTTTAATAGAAAAATTAAGTAGTGTATTCAGGTGTACTCCGCAGCATGGAACACAAGCATGCGTGATTCCTACATGGCCGCATGCAACTTGGGGATTTCCAAGGATTGCAGGGGTTGTCCATGGATATCAGCTGCAGGAAATGTAATGTAAGATGTACACTTTCCTTTTTTGATGTGGTTTGGTGGCCATAAAACATAGTTCAGGTTACTAGCTCAGCCATAGTCACTGAAGCACAGAACAGTAATCATCAACCACACTTTAATGGCCCTATCTTTAACTATGTCTTATGGCCACCACATATGTCATCCCAATGATCTCTTTCAAAATAAATGGAGATGATAGGAACAGAACAGATGAATAATGGGTGTTTTTAGCACATGCAGGGAGTCTATTCATAAAGCAGTAAATCTGACATTCACTGAAACATTCCTGGGTGCAGAATCAGTTACTGCTATTGAAACACATGGACCTGAAAGATTCTACACCAGTGAATGTCATATTCACAGCTTTATAAATAAAGCCTAATTTATTTGTTAAGTCTGTACTTAGAAGAATAAACAGGCTGGTTTGTAGAATAGAAAAATCAAAATGATATTTTCCAGTACCTTTACAGATCTACACAGCGTGACAAATACATGAATGAACTGACAATCAGATACCATGAATGTATTTGCCTGAGAGCTATTACCTGGGTGTCCAGGGTTGTTCCATCTTTTTTCCTAGACTTGCAGATTTAAGTTACCCCAAGATTGGCTTTCTTCTCATCTTTTCCCCAAGTCTGCCCCCTTTTTGGTCCCACAGATTTCTCTGACTTGTTAGGGAAATTAGCAGATGCATAATGCTCATTCCAGCACCAGCCATGCAGCATAATGCGCAGAGGGGAATCACCATGGACGGAATAGCCGATTAGCTGGACAATGAGCCATACTTTGTAAAGGGGGTTGATAGTTATATCATCCTATACAGCACCTTCATAATCATAAATTGCAGTAGAGAACCCTGACCCATGAAGAGTCTGAGCCCACCAACCTTAGGATTGCTAGGGGGAATTTGTCTGCCCAATGAAATGTGTATGCCGGGAGGTCAAGTCACTGATAATCTTATCCTCAATTTCTACGCCTAAACTCTCCTCTTCATCGGACACGGAGAGCTTTGCCTCTTCAGTGTTGGTCACAACCATCACGTAGGATCTCCTCGTGTCCAACACGTTGGCCACCACAACCTGGTGATGGTAAGTTGCCAGGGCTTTGCGAGCTCTCTCTATTAATATCTGTGGGTCGGTTTCCAGTTTAAAAGAGATCACAAAGGCTTTGGGAGCCCAATCTTTGACCAATGGCGACAGCATTTTAGGAACCATTTTCATTGTAATCTGAAATGCAAAGAGAAGGACAATGCTTGGGTTCAATAGAATAAAACAACTGCAAAACCTCCCCCCACCTGTACTCCTGCCTGTGACCCCACTGGAGAAATCAAAACCATCCCTGGTCCTGTCTGTATAGCAGGGGCCCTGCCAATGCATTTCTCGGTTCCCCTTTCTGGTGTGTATAAGGCACAGGCTGCGGGTTACCCTGGTACCCCAACATCTGAAAACAAAAAAATTTCCTTCCATTCCAACCTTTCATGATAAATAAGATTTGCTGACACTGAGAACCAGCTTCCCCAAAGAAAACTGGTGCTAAGGGAACACG
Source organism: Pyxicephalus adspersus (assembly GCF_032062135.1). Taxonomy (NCBI): domain Eukaryota; kingdom Metazoa; phylum Chordata; class Amphibia; order Anura; family Pyxicephalidae; genus Pyxicephalus; species Pyxicephalus adspersus. The sequence goes on from NC_092868.1 coordinate 45,847,025, forward strand.
TAGGCTGCCATTGCTGACCTTTGCCAACCCAACGGCTTCATTTTTGAATTACTAAGACTGAAGAAGACAATCATAAACGTAACACAGCAAACAAGGAATCGCTTACAGGTTTGATGTGTATAACCTAAAAAAAAAAAAAAAAAACTATTACCTTGCTCCGTTGGCATCCTACTGGTCCCCGCAGGTCCTGGGGACACATCCATCTTCTTCGATTTCCAGCCAGCGAATGCAGAGATGATCTCCGGGGTTTCCCGGTGATGGTGGTGCGGGCGGATCGGATTGTATTGGATTCAATACAAATAGCTGTATTGAGTCCAATACAAAGAAATCTCCATATAATATATATACATATATATATATATATATATATGCTACTGTACAGTTATATTACATGTTTAACTGTTTTATTTATTTTAACAGATTTTTGTGTTTTTTTTTAATTTAAAGTTTTTTATTAAATTTAATAAATGGTTGACATATTTCAGTAAGTTATGACTAAGAATTATAGCCTACAACGTAAAAAATTTTTCCATGCAAACAAAATGTAACGCTTTTTGCATGGAAATGTGGTCAGAATTAGAATGCTAGGGGGGCTAACTAATAGTAAATTACTTTTAAGAAATCCATTCCAGGTTTGCTGGATCATTTAGGTTCACTAATGTAATTGTATCCTCTTCAGCCATGGAGAGCTTTAATAAATCAGGCCCAATGACTCAAAGCAATGTCAGCAAACACAACCAGCTAATTGGCATTTTTCCAAGGAGATTCACAATGGCAGCCCACACGTTTCTCTCAGTAACAATGTATAATAATTGTGATTTGTTTGAGCAGTTGATAATAAATCAGCTTTGCTGGAAGATTACTGAATACCTGCAGTGGACCACTAGAGGACTGAATCTTATGTTCTGGCATCTCTGACGCTGGGATGTAGAAGTCAGACACTGCTGCAGCCAGGTAGAACATGGCGTTGGATCCTAAAATAAAAGAGAAATCAGAATATGAAAAGGGTTATAAAATAAGCAACAATGTAGGATTTTATCTCCAAACTGCTCGTACAGTCTTTATGGACTGTAACCTGCATAGGCCCTGGTCCTCTCTTCTGGTGGCATTGTTTTACTTTTATATTATTAATAAACAGGATTTATATAGTGCCAACATATTACGCAGCGCTGTACATTAAATAGGGGTTGCAGATGACTAATACAGACAGTGATACAGGAGGAGAGGACCCTGCCCCGAAGAGCTTACAATCTAGGAGGTGGGGGAAGTATCACACAATAGGAGGGGAGATATGTAGTGAGGGTTTTAGAGACAGAAAAAGACGGGCAGGTGAGTATGAAAAGATGTGTTTTGAGTGCTCTTTTAAATGAGCAGAAAGTAGAAACAAGCCAAATAAGACGAGGAAGATCATTACAGAGAGTCGGGGCAGCTTTAGAAAAGTCTTGGAGCCGTGCGTGTGATGAGGTTATGAGTGAGGAATTCATTAGTAGGCCATTGGAGGAGCAGAGAGAGCAGCTGGGGGAGTATTTTTTTATACCCCAAACCCCAGTGCTGTGCCCATCTATGGGGTTGAGGACAGGAAGCCAACTAGGCATACACAAGAAATGCTGAAACTGGAAGTCCCCCCCCCCACCCCTCCATACTGCCCTCGCCCATCCAGCAGCTGGCTTCCCCTTTATGTCCACTTGGTAGGCTGAGAATCTCTAAATCTCCCAGACAGGAAGGGGTGGTAGGTGATTGTAGTGACTTTGGGTGCAATGCCCACCTAGCAGGCTGAGGACCTCAACATCAACCAGACAGGCATGGGAAGGTATCCGGGGTCACCCTGGGTCATCATAGCAAACTCCTCTACACCACATAGGAAGGAAGGAGCAGGTAAGTATCATATTTCACCCTGGGTGAGGATCTCTATGCCAGAGTCTGAGGTCACGCCAGGTGTGGTACCCACTGAGCCTGAGGATTTCTACATCACAGAAAGGGGTAGGTGGGGGCCCATAGTGAGCTCAGGTGTAATACCAACCTAGGAGGGTGATGACCTCTATACTGCCCACACAGGAAGTTGCAGGTAGGTGTCCGGGGTCACCCCAATGTAGTACTTATCTAGCAGAGTGATGTCCAGCAAGAAGGTGTAGGTAGGTGCCTATAGTCAGCTCAGGTGTAGTAGCTACCTAGGAGAGTGATGACCTCTATACTGCCCACACAGGAAGTTGCAGGTAGGTGTCCAGGGTCACCCCAATGTAGTACTTATCTAGCCTCTATGACCTCTATACTGCCCAGGAAGAAGGTGTAGGTAGGTGCCTATAGTCAGCTCAGGTGTAGTAGCTACCTAGGAGAGTGATGACCTCTATACTGCCCACACAGGAAGTTGCAGGTAGGTGTCCAGGGTCACCCCAATGTAGTACTTATCTAGCCTCTATGACCTCTATACTGCCCAGGAAGAAGGTGTAGGTAGGTGCCTATAGTCAGCTCAGGTGTAGTAGCTACCTAGGAGAGTGATGAATTCATACTGCCCAGCAGAAAGGTGCAGGTAGGTGCCCATGGTCACCCAGGATAGTACCTACCTATTGGGCTGAGGGCCCGGGCAGCTGCCAGCAGTAGGTGCAGGTAATCGGACAAGGTGTGGAATTCCAGGGCCATCATCCTCCCGGATCCCTTCACCCCCTCATACTCCTCCAGGATCTGCAGTATCCCAGGCAGCAGGCTTGGCTCCGCTTCTACCCGAGGCTCCTCCCCCGCGGTGCCGGGCATGAGGCGGAGGCTGTCCAGCCAGTTCTGGTTGCTGTAGCGGCGGCTGTACGGGAAGAGGGAGCGGTGCCGGTGCAGGAAGATGACGGCGTAGCCGGCCCGCAGGAAATACTCGGCTGAGGCGGCTCCTCTCCGGCCGCTGCTGAAGTTATCCAGGAAGCGCACGGTGCGGGACTCCAGCGGAACCTTAGTGCCCCCAGAAGTGATGAGAACCACCCGCCGCCCCTCCGAGCCGTGTCTCTGAGCGAACGCTTCCATAGCCCGGCTTGCTTCCTCCACGTCGGCCTGCGGAGGCGCGAAGTCCAGCCGGAGCTGCTCCGCCATGGTGAGCCCGGAGACCTGAAGTACAGAGCTGTCACCTTACAGGAGCGTGCTGCTGCGCCTTCTGCGTCACTTCCGGCGTATGCAGACTTTCCTGCCGCCATCTTTAAATTGGGCAAACGCCAGTTAACCTCTAAAGAAGACAGTGCAGTATTTTTCATGAACACTAGATGGCGCTCAGTTCAGCAAAACTCCCAGCTGCACTGTCATGCTGTCTGAGGCTTCCATACTTTGGGATTGTCAAGCATGCAGCAAGTAAAGTCAGAACTGATCTGCTTGCTTCTGCAGCTCAGTATTAACTAAGTACAATATTAACCTCCTGGGTGGTTTATTTCTGTTTGGATTTATATGTCTAAAAGCGGTACATTGTCTTTCATGAAAATTTATTTTACAGTATAATAGTATATTTACTATATAATAGTAGAGTATAATAAAGTTTGAAACACAAAATCATGTCAAAATAATAAATTAAAAACAAATACATTTATTAATAAACTTTGACATGGTTTTGTATTTCAAACTATATTATACTCATACTAAAATATTAAACCGTAAAATAAATTTTCAGGAAGGACAATGTACTGCTTTTAGACAAATAAATCCAGCGTATTGCATTCAATACAGTTATTTTGTATTGAATGCAATACAAAATAATTTAAAATTCTCGCCGTGCCCCCAGTGATGGCCACATGCACCAGCGACACAGGGAACTCCGGCCGGGAGAACCAATCAGAACAAGAGGACATTGCCCAAGGATGGGATCTGACCAGCAGGACACTGGAGGACGCCTAATAAACTAAATGTTGATTCACATTTTGGTTGTGAATAAACATTTAGTTTTATGCACAAGGCTACTTTCTCCATAGCACAGAGCTAGAAGCTTCATATGACTGTGTGATGCTGGGGCTTCCATGCACTGCAAGACTGGTGACTAAAGAAGAGTTTAAAATCATGTTCCATTGTCACCTCATCCACATCCAGTCTTTGTTGCAGAGCCACCAGTCAGAACATTGAGCAGCAACACATCACCAAATCTTCTGAACCCAGATGCAGCAACGCCTGAGATCTCACACTGCAGATATACAGCTATGAGGCCCAGGCACCCTCACCTACCAAGGAGTGCCCTGCTAAGGAAGGGATCTAACCTCAGGTATAGTACCCACCCAGACAGGAAGTCAAGTGCTAGTGTAGTACCCACCTAGCAGCCGGAGGACCCTGCTAGGCAGGAAGGGTTCAGTGTCTAAGGTCACCCCAGTATAGTAACTACCAAACAGGCTGGGGGCCTGGGCAGCTGCCAGCAGTAGGTGCAGGTAGTGGAAATTTAGGGCTATCATAATCCTGGCCTTCACCTTCTCATATTCATCCAGGACCGGCACTATCCCGGGCAGCCGGCTCCTCCTTCCAGGTGTCTGTACAGCAGAGAAAGCGGTGTCTCCAGGCTGGACAAACTCTTTCCCCATCCCTCACATTCTCATTTGAAACATTTTTGTTGCGTACATGTTATGTTCAGGACCATTTTTGGTCACGTGATGTGTACACAGATCAGCACTCCTAGAAGGGATTTCTCAGCAAAAAATGCAGCACAGGGTAAGTTTACATTCTCCCTTACCAGTAACATTTATTTCAATATAGAGAATGGCAACAGGGCCACTTTAAGGCGGTCAGCTCATCTCATCAGCGATATCGTCATATTTAGGTATTGCATATACAGGCTCTGCTTCCTCCTTAGCAGTCCTGAATGATGATTATACATTTACAGTGTGCCCCCAGATTTTTTTGTTGGGTAGGGAGAAGCTGTGGCCCAATGGTTAAAAAGCTGACGGATGGTTAAGTGCACATGATGCATTTAGTGTCCCCAGTTGTCAGTTGTTGTTTCCATTGGTATTCAGTAACCTTCATAGTTCTGTCAGCTTTCTAGCACCGCCTATTCTTTGTTCCAATTCTCTAATGTCCCCACCATCTTAGCATATCCCATTTGTCCAGTGCCTCTGTGTTGTGAGACAACTTTTCTGTGACCACCCATAAACAGCAAGGTGGTTACTGAAAAGTGCTGGGTGGTGCACCCAGCTTAAAGGGGCTGGGGAGAACACTGCATTTATTATCATTTATATATTCATGTATTAGGCCCAGTCTGAGAGAAAGCAGACTTATCTTTCTAAAGGCCATTCACCAAAAATGAGTTTATCCCCCAGTAAGGAATACTCACCCGCTTTTTCTACGCTTACACGCCACCAGCAGTCTGCATTAACAATGAGGTTTAATATTACACCAGTGGATGACATAAACTGCCTCCCATGTGACAGATTTTGGCTTTATGATTGGCTGCTCAGACACAGGAGGTCCCATAGATAGGAATCAGGGAATATCTCAATAGGGTTATGTTATCAGGAGGTGTTGTCACGTTGACTTAACTGGGATTGTGATGGGGCAAACTGATCATGTGATGAAGATAATGCACCAGCAGTAGTTTCTTTCAATGTAAAACCAATACCATGACAACAGGTAAATCCAAAAGTACAGGCCAGGTGTTGTATGCAAATCATAATCATACTTTAAAAAGTTGAACTTGGTTCCCACTCCTTCACCGTGATTGGTGGTCTCACTCATCAATAGGTTTGTATCTTTATGTAAATTACAGAAAAAAGCCCAAGTGTTTTTCTTACATTTGTGAAATTATGTGTGTATATGTGTTTTTATTATACAGGTGACCACTAGAAGTAGCACACACAGCCATTTATTCACCATACAAAAATACAAATAACAGCAAGGTAAAAAAAAAATGTGAAAGTTTTTGGCCAGCAGTTGCCAACCAGTGGTCTGTGGACTACTGGTGATCTGTGAGAAAATTTTGGTGGTCCACAGCAGAATTGGGACATTATTTGCAACTTTTATGTTTTATTAATATTAAAACAAAAATTTTATTCTAATAAATTCTTATATTCTGAATGACAATTTTCACCTTTATATTGCACTAAATTCACAAACTGTACTAGAAGCAGAAAAACAAGGGAGGCGCAGCATCAGTGTAGTGTTAAGTTGTATGAGGCAGCCATTACGTAGCCTTATGCTTCAGTATCGTTTCCACCATTACAACAGTCACCCCGCTGGGCGAATACCGATTCTCATCAGATTGTTTTATTTTATTTGTTTATTTCTCAGATCTTTAGGTAAGTATGACCTTAACTGTATTTTCTTTACTTGTTATATTTAATGGCATCAAATAGTTTAACTTTGATAACTATCATTTCTTGTTTGGTCTTAGATTGGAATGCAATAAACCCATAATGAGGGAGAAAAAGCAAAGAAATATTTTGTATTTCTTTAGTAATACCAAAAATAATACAACTAATGATAATAGTACCAATAGTAATACTTCACTTACCCGTGAGCTGATCAATGAATCAGAGCCGCCACAGTCCTTGTCAGCACCATTAGGAAGATCATTATTTTACAAATGTATTTATCTTTTTTAAAAAAATTCATAATAATGGTCCACAGGATTTAAAATTATGAATCTAGTGGTCCGTGAGGTCTGAAAGGTTGGCAACCGCTGGTTTAGACAATTTGTATTTAGGACCATATTTAAAAAACAAAAAACAGTAACAAAATAGTCAGATGATGATATATGAAAGAGTCTGTTAGCAAGTTTTTTTTATTTTATTATTGTTATTATTATTTTTTTTTTATTTTTTTTTAAGTGCCCTTCATGCATATCAGGTCTGTTAGCAACAATCCCATTGACACTTTTATTAATCTGACAGCACTGCAGTTTAACAAGCGTTTTGTGCTGTGTCTTATTCAGCAAATGTATTAAACCGTGCAATAACAAAAAAGTATAAACATTAAAACACTGACTGTAAAACAGCAGTACAGGGAGAAAGGTAGTGTTGCACAAAAAAGGAAAAAAACAAACAAAAAACATTAAAGTAAAACAACAAAAAAAAGCCAAATCCATTTTCATCACATATATACAATATATATATGTACACATATATCAACCTCTTAGAAGAACAATATCAAAATATTTCTATTCCTATTGAAATTTCCTTCCTAGAACCTTGCTTCGGGCCTTGAACATGACGATTGAAAGAGCTTTATTTACATGAACAAAAACATACAATAACACACCGACTTGCTAGGGCCACAAATGGCTGAATTACTGTTTTCACTGAAACAGATCTCTCCGATTATACAGTTATAGGCAGAGGTTTAGCAGATACAAGAAAAGGGAAATAACGAGAAATAAAAAGTTACAGGAAGAAACAAAAGGGGGTTTTGATTGCAATTTACCGCTTTAAATATTCTTTTTGGGTTGTCCAAAAATGAACCAATGAAGCTCATGAGAGACAAAGCAGAGCTTCTGTATGAAGTTGACCTTTCACTGAAACTTCAGTCCATGCTCTCCCACCCCTCTATGATCCCCTAAACTTAGGGTGGGGTAAAAAAATATACCAAAAAGATTTGGTTTTCTCTTTTACCCCCACACCTTCTTTTCCACATCAGCCTGTATACTCCCATCTTTCTGGGTAGAGTCCCATGAAATGCAGAGCAGCCAAAATCCAACAAATGCTCCAATCCATTTCATAGGCGTCTTTTGGATGTTTTTGGCTGCTCTTTGTTTCATAGTAATGTTCCCAGAAAGATGGCGCCATCACCTGGGCAGAAGACGGTAAAGATAAGTGTGATTCTAATTTTTTCTTCTTTTTACTTACAATCTTCACCTACTACATGTAGTTGATTTGGGAAGGTGGTCAGGAGATAACAGTGGACCTTCTGTTTTAGTGGAAGGTCCTCGGAGTCCAGTCAAGCCAAAAGAAAGATAGGAGCCATTTTTTTAGCGAAGACAAAACGTCTAAAAGGGGGGTTGTATATTTTGAATATGTTGAGTGGTAATGAGCAGGGTCTACGCATAAAGGAAATTATTTTTGTCATCACCTGAGATCCAAAACCAAACCCCAGTCATCTCCCCAGCCTGATTTAGCTGGGCACACCGACCAGCACTTTTCAGTAACCCCCTGGACGTTTTTGGGTGGAAGTTGGACCACCGCCCACTTACAGCTTCTTCTTAACCAACATGGGGAGAGCACTGCAACCCCCTACTAAAAGCTCAGCAGCAGATCACTTTGGGTTTACCTGGACCCCAATACCCTTTTCTCAGTGGATGCCTCAACCATCAACCATTAAATTCTGTGACCCAACAATTGTAGACTTCTAATTTCACCAAAACCATTTCTAAATGTGTATTTGGTATAACATTTTCACATAGAGATTTCTGGGACTTTTGTTTTTATTCATACAATATAGTTTTTCCTGGCAAGTAGTTTCTATCACAAATGTCTATTCACTCAGGGCAAGTTCGAGTAGTTTTATTTTCCTAAAATGCAAGTTCAGTCCAGGGATGAAGCCAGTGAGGTAAATCACCTGCAAGCTTGGTGCATTTTTCAGGAGCTCACTTGTGCTAAGATGATGAATTTTGTCAATGATATCATGGAGTGGGATATCGAAGAACATGCTGAACGGTTTCAGGTGGCGTGGTCAGTGTTCTCCCCAGAAATCTTTCCTAGCTTGGTGGTCAAAAAAAGAGCAGGGCAAATTTACAAATTTAATGTTCCCAGCTGTAGTATCCATAAGGATCCAGTAATCCCCTACAATTGTGCCAGCTTATTACCGCCTCCCCCCTTATAGTTTTTCCACCCTCTCATTTTTACATCATCCTTGTATTAGGCCACAAACATTCTGTGCTCTGTATGGTGACCTAGCTTTTCAGTAACCATCCAAACACAGCTAAAGGGTTACCTAAAAGTGCTGGGTGGTGCGCCCACCTAAAAGAATCTGGGGAGAACACTGATGGTCATTCATAATGAAAGTAATGGAAGTTAGAGATCCTAACATTGAATACAATAAACCTGGGTAGATTGTATTAAGATTGAGGGGAGGTGGGGCACAAAAACTTCTTTTAACTCCCTCCCCATACCTCTGACCTAAAAGGAGTTTATAGAAATCTATGACAAGGTAAGCCCTGCTGCATATGTTATCTAAGAAATTCAATTCTGGCTGAAAAACAGCCCGCGTGCCATCATACTGGCAAATCTCACACGCAAACTGTAACCATATCCTACGTATATATCCAAATTTTATATTGTGCCATAATATAAGAGGTGTGTACAGGGACAGAACCTCCACCCATCCCTATTTATTTACACTCCACCCCATCCCCTAGGGTCAGGGTGGATCCAAAATAAACGGGGAAAAGGGGATGAGTGTACATTCTGCCCTGTGCACACCTCTGCTTTATTTACCTGAATTAGAATACCATATACATCTCTGTCTGAAACAGAAAAAAATATGTTTTATTGCACAAAGAATAATATCACAAAAAGCGCAGTCACATGCCATTTGAGAGCCAATCACCAATCAGCTTTCACTTTTCTAACAGAAAACAGGAAATTAATGATTGGTTGCTGAAGAACACAAGCTAAATCGCTTTATATACTTTTTTAGCTTTAATATCCAGAAACATTTCTGCAGAATGATTTGTGATATGACCTAATCAGACAGCAGCCTTCCCATCTATGTAAGGAATTAGGCGGCGATGATCATGATTGTATATATGAGCACTGCACAGTACTAGACACACACTTAACAAGCACAATAGACTTTTTTGGCTTTGGCATTACACCCAGTGCTGAATGAGTAACTTAAATTTCATATATATCCATTTATCATAATTCATCTATAAGAGCATTTCGTCTCTGCAGGGATTGGTGGAGCCCGGCTACACATGTTTATGTGTAAATAACACTCACCTCTGAGATACAAGACTGGGGTTGTTATACAGTTACTTCTGTATGTGCTGCTTTTAGGCAATATTGTCATGTGATAGGTGCCAAATAACAGTGATTACCAATTCTGCAGGGCAAGATGTGACAATTTTAGGACTCTGTCAGCTGGGAAACTTGTTTCAGGTCAGCAAGTCATCAAGTACGAAAGCTCTGATGAAAATAACCACCTTGTAGCAAGTCAGCTTCTGATTTCTCTCCTCGAATGTTGTGTTAAATATACTAGGACACTAAATCTTCTAGCTATTTACAAATAAAAGTCCATATAGTATCTTTTGTCTGCTCCAGTAAATTTCAGGAACAAAGAGAGTCTTATTTATCCGTAATACCTGCTTTACCAGGTCCACCAATCATCTGTGAGAAGAGAGGTCCTAAACAGTTAGTCCTAAAATTATGTTTTGGCTCAATAATTGAGCATATAAAGGACAGAAAAAAAACACTTCCTGTATACACGATATGGCTTCCGGTGGGTTCATGTGCTTCTGGTGCTCATGCTGCAGCAAACTAAGTGTTTATCAACCAGAGGTTACTCCGGAGTTTGCCAGGGGTTCCTTGAGCAATTTGTGCCTTTCAGCGCAATTTAGGTAACACGAATGATTTTTTTGGGTATATGAAGGGTGAAATTCTTCCTACTGATCACCACACTAGGTATTGCAAGCTGTGGATATAATAATTCTAGCAGGGGAACAGTTAGAACCTGAAAAATATTTCAGGGGTTCCTTCACAGTAAAAAGGGAAGAAATGCTGTCTTAGATCACTGGGCTTTCCCAACTTTGTGATACCAATTTGGGGAAACCGTTCTCTGTTGTAGAATGACTGGGCCCTGTGAACAAAATCAGCTCCATAACATGGCTGGATAAATTTAGTGCGGAGGAACTCTGAGCCCTGACCTCAATCCTAATGAGTCAGGTCTTCCAATCCAATATTAGTACCTGGCTTTACAAGAGCTGTTTGGCTATCTGGGCACCAATTTCCTAAACACTCTCCAAAATCTTCTGTAAAGCCTTCCCCGAAGAAGGTATAAACACAAAAGTTGTGTGCAGAAACTTCTATAACTTTCATGATTTTAAAATTGGATATCCATTGACCTCATACAGGTTTAATTATCAGGATACAAACTTTTAGCTATATTGTGTATTAATTAGCTAAATATGAAATTTGAAACTCTTTGGCAAAACGGATATGATTACTATTAGACTTTTAATAGCCCATACACAGCAACTTTAATAAATTCTTTGACTTTTACTAGTAAATATTTTAGATTGCAATTAAAATCTTTTCATGTAAAATACCAATTCCAAGAAAAATGCATGATTAAAGTTTACTTTTGGATTCAGTATAAGGGTGTACTATTGGATATTAGGAAAATGATCATGAAAAGCTGAACATGGCTTCTTCTACATTTTAAGGGAGGGGTGATGTATTTTATACATATATTATTTGTGACGTGAATCATTAAACTGGACTATGGATTTTATCCACGGCTTGTGGGTTCATTAAAAAGAAAGGCTGCTTTAGCTAGCTTTACATTTAAGGTACACTTATCAACCCTGATTAATAATGTTTTCAGTAAAGCAGTAATGATCAGGCAGCAAAGAAAACCTGTACATGGCCATTACTATTGGTACAACCAGTGCTGTAGATTGCCAGAGCAAATAGGGTGTCATTAGCCAAGCATGGCCCTAACATTTCTAGAGCTCCAGGTTAAATGATAACTAACCGTAAAGGTAAGTTCAATGACAATAATTATAGACGGCCATTGATGTAGAGTTATACAAACATCACAGACAGGTAAAACTGTTTTAACTGAGCTTACTGTGTAGCTATTTGCAGCCAACAGCTCTTAATTCTTTTAATGCTAAAGAGGGGGGGGGGGGGGGGGGGGGGGGGGGGGGGGGGGGGAGGAGGGGTAAGAAAAAGTGAACTAAAGTTTAAATAAAATATAGGGCAGGAAGTTGGATGTGCGAAGCAAAATCTTGCCCTTAATATAAAATGATTCTCTTGTTTTCTAGTCCAGTGGTTGCCAACATTTTGGACCTCACGGACCACTAAATTTACGGACTCTGGACCATGCATGTGCGGGGAGCTGTGTGTCACTCAAAGGAGAGGAAACTTCCCCCAGAGTGATGTCATGATGCCAGAACCCGCCCTCTCTCCCATCACAAGTCTGAGCTTGTGATGGGAGAGTGGGTGGGTTGTGTCCAGAGACAATCCACCCACCACCCGGAGCCTGCGATCCACATGGGAGATTTGGCCGGTGCGCCCCCCCAAGCGGGGTCCTTCTTCTGACCCCACTGGGGGGGGGGTGCACTGGTCAGAGCTGCATGCCACCACTTGGCAACCGCTATTCTAGTGAATTTCCAGAATTTCTAAAACCGAGTATGCATCTTTTATATTAGCCAACTTTTTTTTTTGGTTTAGTGACCCATTATTTTTACATTTGCCCTTAGAACATACATTTTTGGAGTGTAATTTTTAATAAAATAAAGAGAGCTTTTTATTGATAATAATACCTTGCATAGGCATACCTACCTACAAGAACATTGTTATTCAAACTTCTGCTGTATTAAAAAACCAAACTAACTAAAACTGGGGGAGGGGAGGTGTTTAGCACCATAAACATGTGATTGTTCTGACATCATTGATATTACAATTCTCAAGGCCAAAGACTAAGGTACAATGACCTTACAGCTAAATATTTTATATAAAATCTAGTATCTGATTTGTGCAGAAGTCGCATGGAAACCGCAGGGGAGTAAGCATTAGAAAAAAATGTAAACATTTACAACTGTGATGCAACACAGTTAGAATGAAAGTTGTGAGTGACGGGACAATAAGACTGATGAGAATGCAAAATGGAGAATTCCTCTTATAAGCAAGGAACAGTTGGCTGTATTTCCTTTGGTTGACAAAAGGAATGCTAATGGTTTGGAGCATAGTGTTGAATCCTAATTTGAAAAGATTCACACGGTAACATAAAATCTGAAGGATCGTTTGTGGGGTATTTTACCCTGGCCCTTCCTCCCCCTTGAGTATTTCGGGGCCAATATCTGGGAGGACGTCTCCAGTGGGGCCAGCTACTGAGGAAAAAGAGAGAATCTAAAGCAGATCCAAAAAGGTTGTTGTTGTATAAAAGGTTTTGAATATAAAGCCAATCAATTCATAGTGCAATATAAAATAACAAACAAAAAAATCAGGCAACCTTATGTATTCCAGCACAGGGGAGTGCCTATATACTATGGAGATAGCTGTCTAACGAGATGGTATATAAGGCATGTACAAATAATGTCTCAAACCCAACGCATTTCGCTATAGGGCTTCCTCAGTGGATGTGAAGAGACCGTTAATAGGATAAGTAGTTGGTTGTAGTAGTAGTCTCTCTAAAGCCTGGAAGACCCCTTAAGGAACGCAATCACATCTAAATCGTTTCTGCCGGTCTCTACAGGATAGTAGCAAGCTGGTACGAGATTCCTTAACCCCTGCATTACCATCTACAACAGGTATGATTTAGATGTGATTGCAGTCCTTAAGGAGTCTTGCAGACTTCAGAGAGACTACTACTACAAGCAACTACTTATCCTATTAATGGTCTCTTGGCATCCCCCGAGCAAGCCTTACAGTGCTCGTTCATGCATCTTTCAGTCTTTTGTCGTTGGAAAGGATCGTGAAAGATCCTTACCAACTATAATTATTGAATGTCTGTACGAAGCCTTAGTCTCGAGGCACAGTAACTGAACTCGCTATCGTTCAGCAGTAAAGTGAAAACGGCAAGCATCAGAAGTACCCTGCAAAGCAGCATATTTCTTGCCATAAAAAAAAAGAAAGTGGGCCTTATTCACCAAGTTATAATGACTGTTATTTGCCATAATGATTGTTATTTTCAGCACTGAGTCAATGAGATGTAAAAAACATAATCACAGAGATGAATCGATATGGCACATAACACCTGGATATAGCTTTGTGAATGGAGTCCACATTTCCATTGCTGTGAAAGGCCCATTGCACCTGCAAAAGCAATATTAAAAATAAATGAAGCACCTTAGCATAATCAGATCACAAATTCATGGAAAAATACATCACAGCCTATATTCTCCAGTATAAATGATAATTGGCACAGAAATTATTTTTTACCACGCAATCTAAATTCTGCCTAATAGAGTTGTTCTAAAAGTATAATAAATGTAACTTGACTGTATTGTTCGAAAAAGTCAAATTCCACAGTTTAGTTCCCCAGTAAAGGCAGCAATATGAAGTGTAAACCATAGACTCAGCTCTTAAATAAGCCTCAGTCATTATTCTATGTAAAAAATGGGCAGGAGCCATAAAGTCTTCTGCACCTAAACACAAAATCAAACCTGTACTGGAATAAAACAACAAAGGATGAGTTAAAGAAATACATTTTGTAAAAACAATTTATTTAATCTTATAGTTTGACACAATTTTGCTTAATGAACACTTCAGGTTTTGAGGCTCTTTGCGGCAAACGTATGCAATGATCCCTCACATTGAAGGTGAACCTAAAAATAGGCGTTACCTACATTCTAGTATTTGTAATTATGCTAAGCCAATCTTGTTTTCCAGACACCCACAACCCTCTACCAGGCGAAAATTGGTTCCCAACATCTATAGAAGAAATATAGTTGGGTCAGGAACTCACCTCAACCTGATTGGACAATGAGGAAGCAGCAGCACACATTTGTGAGTGATTATCATTCTTTTTTTTACTTTTGAAGTCATCCTTTGCTGTAAAATCCTAATACAGGTACACTTGAATCACGGTAATGTAAAGACAGACTGAAAAAAGAACTAGTCGGGGCTTCAAAATCACAACTTCAACAATGTCACAGTAGACCTCATGTACAAGAGCTACTAAAATTTAAAGTACACCTTTTGTCACATAGCGACCAGATTCCATGTAGTCACTTTACCAGTACAAGGCAAACAATCTGGGTCAGTTCCTAATGGCAACTCGGACATATTTCTTTGCAATCATGTTTATATACATAAGAATAAAAGAAAAAAAAGGGGGGGCTGATTGGCATTGCACTAGCTCCATCGGCATAGGGAACATGGTACCCCTAATTTCTGCTGCTCTTCGAAAATGGCAGTGTAAGAGTAACAATAAAAATTTCCTTCAAAATAAAATAAAAAGAACACTACACAGATAGCTCATATAAATAAAACCAGACGTATAAAAAGGACCAGCAGTGTCCCAGAAATGCGATCTGTCCGGAAGGGAGGGAGGGGGGGTATTGAAATGCAGTTTGATGGGAGTTGCGCTCATAGAGAGATTCTGTCCAGGGGGTCAGTGTTGCACTTGCGGCCGACATCAGATCACACAAAAAGCCGAAAAAAAGCTGTCAAGAGTCACAAGACAACAGTGAGCGGCTGCAGCTTATCAGGGAGACAGACATGGTTTACAGGGTCAACTCAAAGCATCTGTTTCACTTATCCTGCTAAGTATAGTTTTGATTGTCATCAAAGTCAACATGGTTAGCAGTTTCTGCTTTCCTCGCTTGGAGGGCCTTTACCTTATTTTTTTTTTTTTTTTTTTTTTAGCATCACATTCGTGGTCACTTACACCAAGAACAATGGGGTAACGAGACGAGAGAACTACTGCATTGTAAGTGTGCTATACAATAGAGTCCCAGTCAAAGTCGTCTTGAATGTCATCTGCGGGAAGAGGGCGACGCATGTGGAAGTTGGACGGCATGATGTGAGCTTGATTCATTACTCCATGGTGTCCTGGTGACAGAGGAAAAAAACATGATCAGTTTAGATATCCATGAGAATGGGATTGGTCTAAAGCAGATTTCCAGGCAAACAACTACATGTGCAGCTGAAATCAATCATTCAGATTTCTATGTGCAGTAAAGGTCCCATTCCCAGCCTGATCTTATCTGAGCTTCAATCCAAAGAAAACTTTAGACAGTCATATACATTACCAGCAGCTTCCAACTGAGGTCATTTAAATCTCCCTGTGTTTGAACTGAAGATCATATGGAAGATTTAATCATTTCGAAGCCACACTGGGACATGCAATCTCAGCCAAAAAACTGATTTGGTTGTCTTAAAATGGGTGGTTGGCATTCATGGACAGGAAACATGCATCAGATTGTTTTATTAATGACCCACACTCACCTGTTAATCCAGATCCTGTAGTGCTCATTGGTGGTATATGAGAGTAATTCGGAGGTCCCATCATTGATGTAGGAACATTAACATTTTGTCTGGAGTCCAGATACAAATTACCTGTGGGAAAGAAACCATTATCTTTGACAGCTAGCAACGGTCACACTGGATACTTACACCTCTCTGGTATTCCCATAGGAGGATCCCTAAATTACTAGGACCAACCATATATCTATACCATTCCAAGTTCATCCCTCTCCCCCAACCCACATATATATGAGTTCCTCCTGTACAGCTACTGGTCGCCATATCTGTTGTCAGGACTGTTTAAATACTAAATGTATTGTAAGTGGATTAAAGTCTAGGTTCGGATAGACTGGTCTGTAACATTTAACTATTGTCGATTTAGGTAGAATATGTAACAATTTTTTAACTGTGCTGAATTAAATGCAGATTTCAGCTTTCCTTCACACTACAATTCCCTGCATACTGTTCCCTATTTACATTATAGGCATACTGTATGACTGGCTATGCTTTAGCACTCCCAGCCATAGCCAAAGCAGTTCTTTACCTCAGATAGTTGAGAGAGACTTTTCCAGCCAGGCGAGGGCACCCTTTACAACCTGGGCGAGGGGACCCTCTCCAACTGAAACTGGTTACCAGGCAGAATAGACTCAGTGACTGAATTAGTATCACCGCGGATCAGTAGACTGAACTAAACAGTCTGCCCTAAGTGCTAATCAATTAGCCACTATGCTGCCATTTATGATAATAGAATAAAGGACAGACTGAGACCTAGACAGTTGATTTATTAACTATAAAGTGTAATTTTACCAAGGCCTCAAGTGCATGAAGCTGAATTTAATCAAAATTTGCATACACTGCTTAAGAATTAAAAAAAAAAAAAAACACAACTTGCCTGTGCCAAGGTGCTGTGAAGGTTTGGAGCTGTGCATGTTACCATGGCACACGGGTGACTGCACATTGCCCTGCGGATGGATGAAGCCGGTGTGATTAAAAAACTCACTGAGGGAGGAGCACAAGTCTGCCAGCTGAACCTGATCAAGGGACCAATTCTTCAGGTCTGCTTGTCTCATACTTTCCATCAAACCTAGAATTAGAGAGTTTCAGAAATGAGAAGAGTCATAAATGAATTGCTGAAATAATTTTATAGAGAATTGTGAGAACCTTTAAAGCCAATTCCTTCAACACAATCACAAAAATGCAAAACAATATATATACTATATACTGATGGGGAGGGTAGGCATTCCATGTATAGGAGATAATACAGCAGTTTCAGTTTCACAGTTAGTGGCTATAGATCAGTTGTAAAGTGATTACAAAACCGGCAGGAAAGAAACATGGAAGCTGCCTCTGCTGACCTTTCTTTCCAATAATGTAAGCTGCTTGTATGTCTTGCTGACTAAATAAAAAAAAAGTGTCCATTTCGAGTTCACCTACAATCATAAGTTAGTGGTGCGAAGAAATAGGAAATTTTAAGTTTCCTAGAAAAGAGCTGAGATGCAGAAACAGCTGAGGTTTGTATATCTACAAATCATGCTGTTGGAGCTCATGCAGCACATTAGTCAGCGGTGAACGTGACCAGAAGTGTGTATGCGGTGTACAGTCTCCGTATAAAGATGTCAGAATACTTCTTGCAGATTCCAGGATTTGAAATACCTTCTGAGATTTAGCAGGTTGCAAGAAGCAACAAGCGGAGCCAATTCCTGGGATTCAGCTCCTTTTCCAGAGATTTTTATCTAGAAATTGTACATGGATCTGACACCACAGTGCATAGATGGAAGTGTTAAAACCTTCTCCCTAGTTCTGGTTTTGCCGGGGAAGTATTGATAACCTATACTTGTTTTAGTTGTGTGACTAAGAATAATGAAACCAAAAGATCAGCTTTTACACCCAGGAAATTAGCGTTCCCTGGGTTCATAAAATACAACTTACATTATGTCGGAGCGGTAGGTCCACTTTAATAAGATATAATGTATGTAGTAATTTGAAGCAAAGTCTCAGCATTTGCTTTTGTATAAAAACTTAATTACTGATCGGCTGGGCAGCATGCAGCAGCTTCTGTGCAGGAGTAAAAGTATAATGTAGGAGTGCAATATATTTTATTCATATGAAAAAATGCAAAAAAGAAAAACATGAAAAAAGAGCAGGAAGGTAGGATTTATTTATGAATAAAATGCACCTATGCTCTTAAGGTTTTTTTTTTTGTGAAAGCCCAATAATTCCATCTTGTGGTACAAGTGAGACCCTAATACTGTTTACTGCATGAATGGTTCATGTTCCGCCACAGCCTCTAAACTTGACCAGTGCAGAGGAGAGGGGTAAATATGCTAAAATGATCAGTAGGCCCTCTTCTTTACATAAGTCACATAATCATTTATCTGTATGTGACATCCATCTAAACATCCATCTATATAAACCAAATGGATAACCCTCGTGCTTATATGCCAAAAGAGTGAAAAATAGAAATCTACAAAGCCATTTAAGGTTATGTTCTTTGTAGTGACACAATGGGCCTGATTTAATAAAGCTCTTTTAGACTGAAGAAGATAGACCATCATGGAAGAACCTGGGTGATCTAGGAAACCTGAATTGACTTCCTAAAAAATAGATTGCTGTTAAGCTGGCAAACATTTTCAGTCTTGGGCCAGATCTATTCCAAGTTTGCAGAATCACCCAAGTTCTGCAGTGATAGTTTATTTTCTACAGTCTTGGAGTCTTTTTTTAAAGGCCCACAGACTCAACCAAGATCCTCTGCATCAAGTGACATTTTTTTTTGTCTGGGGATAGTCTAACCCAGGGGTCGGTAAACTCTGGCCTTTAGGCCAGATACGGCCAATCCGGTAGTTCATTCCGGCCTAACGACCCCTGGTCTAACCCAACAAAAGGCAGAATTTTTTTTACAACAGCCCCAAATAGAGACTGTTTTACAGGAATTTAAAAGTAAAGTGAAGGCAAGGTAGGACACATTACAGGATACAGTAGTGATGCTGAGGTCAACAGGAAGAAACAGGGAAAGCTGCAAAGGACTCAGATGCCCTGCAAATAATTTATCCCAAGCACTTTGATGTTCTGGCAGCATGGACAGATAAAACACTAAATCTCCTTTCTTAATATGCAGCAACACATTTATTGGTATTGGGTTACTTAACTACATAGATATTATAAAATTGAGTAAACCCCCCTCTAGTGTATAAAGAAAGCTGATTGTGGAAGCAGCCGTGTATACCTTGGAACTGAGAGAGATCGACATCAGACCAGTTGGCACTGCTGGCAATCCGGCAGCTTTCTTTCAGCATGTCTAAAGTCGAGTACCAGTCTGCAGAGAAAACACCATGCTTTAATGAACACATTTTTTTTTTCATCAGCTATTCACTTTTACTACTGAATTTCCTTACACACAGCTTCACTATCAATACACAACAAAGACACCAATAAAATATTAATTTTAAAAACATTACACGTTTTTGCTGAATACAGCACCACTGTTCAATGGAGACTGCAGGGAATAGCCTGCCATGTATCTATTCTCATAGATTATGACCATAAAAATGACTCAATTGAAAACAATTCACTTTATTTTAAAGGTAAACTCCAGGCTAGCAGCTGAATGCAAAGGTGCCAAATAACGTCCTACACATTTTTATCTCTTTATAGTCCTGTAATTTCTCATGTGAATTTATTTAGAAACACAGGAATGTATTGCAGAGGAAACAAGGTGCAGTTGTCTTGTCTGACCAACCTGCTGCTGAATGATGATTACCAAGTACACTGGCCCAAATCTGGTGAATATTGGACAGAATTTTCCTTTTTTTTTAGACAATGAGCAGTGCTGGAACAAGTCTGTGGTGTGTATTCAGTACAATGTCTATCTGACTGTATACCTATTTTAGGGTTTAAAATATATACGTTTATAAAATTCAGCTAGTTGCATTATTTCAACACCTTTGTATCTATTCTTGTCTACGTTTACCAAATTTTGACCATTTTGTACCCTACCAACAGCTGTGGAGTAGACCCTTAGGCTATGTACACACCTAAGACTTTTTGTGAAGGATCCTTTCCAATGACAGAAGACTGAAAAATGAATGAGCGAACGCTGTACATACAGCGCCTTTCTGCTCTATGGAGAGGGGAGAACAGACGAGTAGCACAGCGCTGCATTCTCTCCCCTTCAGCTTCAGAAACATATGCAGTTCAAAAGTACATGATGAATGTCAGAGAAGTACATTAAAAGCAAGCACTTACCTGAATTGTAGGATTGCGGTGTTAGAGAGGTCTGATGTGTGAGGGGCTGATGCTGATGGTTTCCGTGGTGCTGTATATGCTGGTGCTGTGTATTATGTTGTGCTTGATGCTGTGCGGGATGAGTGCCAGGGTGCTGGGCTTGATGCTGTACAGGATGGGTGGCAGGGTGCTGGGCTTGATGCTGTACAGGATGGGTGGCAGGATGCTGGGCTTGATGCTGTGCAGGGTGCTGGGGTTGATGCTGTGCTGGATGGGTGACAGGGTGCTGTACAGGATGGGGGGCTCGCTGCTGAGGATGCTGAGGTTGGTGCTGCGGAGCCTGTTGGTGACAGTGAGATGCGTGCTGTGCTGGATGCTGCTGATGGTGGACTACAGTGTGGTGTATGTGTGGAGACTGCTGGGACTGCTGACTGTGTAGCGAAGTGTGAGACATGTGAACTTGTCCCAAAGAGTCACCTACGGTGCTGCCAAGACTACTGGCATGGCTATTTGTCAGGTTACTTTGGCTACCGTGTTGCTGAGAGCTCATTGTGCTACTAGGGGAGTGCTGATAGGAACAAGGCGAGTGTGTTTGCTGGGAGGACTCAGACTGGAGATTTAGCATTCCTGAAACAGAAACAAATGGTGCTATAAATGCCAATATATGGACACAGTAAAAGCCATAAATTCAAAAAAATATAATCCTTCAAAAGGAAAAGAGGGCTTGGGTGCAAGTCCACCTTTATGTTTCTAACTAATCAAAATTATTCTGTAACCCACCTTGGCTTGCTGATTGAGCAAATACATTCCTGTACAGGCTTCGAAATGAATCGCTGAGATCTTCAAAGTTATACTCGGCAAAAAGCTTTTCTCGTTCTGGAGTGTTGTACTGCGACTGCTGTGTTAATGTCGGAGCAGATGGCTCTGGATGGCTTGTTACCTGGTGTTGAAAGAGAAGCATAATGAGCAATTTCTGCCATAATTAGGAAGAACTGGTAGTTTCACAAATAAAAAAGCATATGCCTCCTGGAGGGTTCAAACACATTATACAGAAATCCACTCGCTAATCTAATTAGAGGATAATTATTAGCTGCACCAGCCCATGGTTGCTAATAAGCTACACCAAATAAGAGTTAATCCTCACAACAGGTAGAAAAGAATTCCATGCAAGCAGCGGTTTTCTTTTTTTGTGTTTTGGAGCCCAATTCACAGGTGTGTCATTCACTTAAATAGGCTGCAAATGTACTATAAAGCAGCTAAAACTGGACATGCACCATGTAAAGCAGTACACCACAATGTCTGTTACTTTGAGCTGGTGCATTGGGGTGCCATTGTGCAAAACAGCAGAAATGTTTGGATCTTTCAATATATCCTAAATTTTATTTTGATCTCTACACCTAATGATACAAGTTAAATCAATTCCTAGAACAGATCATTCTGATGTCTGTAATAGCTCTGCTTTCAAGATGATCGATATTGAGAGTAATATGCAAGCAGAAAATGACTTATTTTGAATATGTTAGCTGCTTGGCTTAATTACTGATGGAGGCACCAACTACGAAAAAAAAAAAAAAAAAAAAAAAAAGCGTGTGTAACAGAACTTCTGACTTTAAACGCTATTTTAGTGGTCAATGACTGTTCAAGACAAATTGGGCAGCATGGTGGCTCAGTGGTTAGCACTCTGGCCACTGCAGCGCTAGGTCCCAGGTTCGACTCTCGTGAAATAACACTATGGACATTAGATTGTGAGCCCCTTTCAGGGACAGGTAATGACATGACTATGGACTTTGCACAGCTCTATGTAATATGTTGGCGCTACAAAAAACACTGTGTTGTAATAATAAAAACAATATTAATAATACCACCAAGCAACTAGCATTTTCAGAAGCAAGATATCAATAAAGCCTCCATATCTAAAACAGGACAGACTTAAAAGTAAATCTCTGCCTTACATACACCGTATAAATAACTTGTTTTCTTTAGGTCTCCTATCCCAACACCATCAGTGCTCAACCCAGACATTTTTTTTTAAGCTGGGTGGGATGAAATTGTAGGCAGGTGGAAGCCCCTGATTTGTGACCCAACTCATCAGTAATCACACAAAAACAGCGACGTGGTTGCTGAAAAGTGCCGGGTGATTCACCCAGCTAAAAGGGGCTGGGGAGAAGACCGAACACCTTTTCTTTTCCTCCAGGATAATGGGAGCCAATACCATGGACATTTTAAGCATGAGGGGAAGATTAGATTAGATTAGATAAACTCAGACTAGAGTGACTTGGATCTCTTGAAAGTAAGTGTGTACTGCTGGAGGATGGAGGGGGGTAGGTGAGGGAGGAATGAATGTAAAACTAGGCTGTGGACAAAGATCAGTTTAGTTTGGGATGAATCATGGTCAGTAGACTTTATGGTATATCTGTACTGCTGCAAGGATAGGTGAGCACAAGCTACCTTATAGTAAACCTGTGGATGTATCCTGTACATGCAATTCACAGATACAGGTAGACAGGTAGATACATGCATGCATTGTAACATCCCAGGAAGATTTACATTTACGATAGATTACTGGACTTCTAAACAAATGCAGTTCTACCATTTTCCCCCTTCCGATGAACTAAACTAACCCATTCATTCAGGCACAACTATATCTGTGTTCTTGTATTTAGCACTGTCCTCGACATGTCTGCATGTTAAAGCCCTATAAACATCTATGGGATGTCTCTGCTCCTTTCTGGACACAACCCTATAGAGGTCCATGAGGCTTTATTATGCAGGTATAATCAGGACAGGGCTGGATGTGAACAGCAGAGCCATGGCTAATGGATGTATGTAAGTTTGTAGAGGTGGAAGAGCAGGTGGTGGGTCATTTAGGTCAGAAGTCCTTTAAAGTAGGCATGCTATTCACATCACAGATAACCACACAAAAGGACAATTACAAAACTGTTTTTTAAATAAATACAAACCCCACTGTGTACTTCCTGTTTATACTCTTTCAAAGTCTGCAATTTTCTGGTAGACTCCTCCTGCATATGCGGGAATCAATCTTTCAATCTTGTTTGTCAAACAACAAAGCTGCCATTTATCTCCACATACACAGCCATGCTTTATATTTAGCGACTGGTGTACTCTGCACTGCAGCACCGACCCCCAGCTATTTTAAACAAGGCATAAACCCCAAACACAGGCTCTCAGTGGCAGAAGTGTGCGTGATTTATGTCAGACATACATAGTGTGCCTAGTAAAACACATTACAGCTTGTGAAAACACCTTGGACAGGCCTGAGCTGTTATTGTTGGAAGGAAACGTGTGAAGCGGGAGTGGAAGCGCCTGCACAATGTATAGAGGAGGTCTGCTCACCGGCGTATAGCTGTGCACACTGCCAACACTGTTCAAGTTTAAGGATGACACACTCTGATCCGAGAGGCTGTTGTTAAGGCTGCTTCGAGGACTGTCGTTGCCATCCTGACTCGTGTTACCGTATAAAGTTACCTGCAAGAAAAAAAAAAAAAACAATCATCATCAGAATTGTATGAAAAAGCAACTTAAAGCCCAAAATAAATCAGAACCATTAAAACAAAAGGTGTCCAAAATCCCTAGTAGAAAAAGCCTATTATTATTATTGAGCATGGTGTAGAAAGGGATCCCTGCTCCCTGAGTGGAAGTTCTAGTACACTCTTTGCTGTGTTAGAACACAAAGATCGCAAATTAGCATGAATCATGAACTATGTGGATTGCTGGGCAGAGGGTCTGAGTTTTAAAGTAAAAATACCAGAGACTGTTGATCCAGGGAACATCTGATTGCCTCATGGGATCAGGAAGGATTTTTTTTCCCTGTGGAAGCAAATTGTACCAGGGTTTTTTTTGCCTTCCTCTGGATCAACTATGTCTATAGCGTTTTTATCTGGGATATGTTTATTTCCCTAGTGGTTGAACTTGATGGACTTTTGTCTTTTTTCAACCCGACTAACTATACACCTATGTAAAGCTACTTTTCCATGATCAGGCAGGTTATTATTGCAGAAAGGGACAGGTGATGTCCCTTCTGCAATAACCCCTCCTACCTGCGCAATCGTTCTGGGAATCTGGCATGCACAGCATTAGTTTTAATTGCTTGGGATACCCGGTAATCTCATATTTCCCATATGTACCAGGAATGAATGAACTCGCCTGCGAGGGGAGCCACATTATCCCAGCAAATGAAGATGTCAAAAGATCACGGACAAGAAAAGGAGATAGAAAATGATGGCACCCTACAAGGGAATGAGGTATTGCAGGGTTTTGTTCCACTTTAACAGGAGGCCTGTTATACATCTGCAGACACACCAGTGCTTCAATACAGAGTGCAAAAAAACCTATAATATGCTGACAGGAGACAAGCTTCAGGCTGTGGCTGCTTTCTAAAGAAAACTAAGTAAGCAAATCTTGTTTTAAGGCACCTAAAATTTATTTAGCTGAAAAACCGATGGTTTACCTGGGTTTTACCTTAAATCAGAGTTGTCAGTAATCTGATGAAGTCAGAATCTAGAAAGCGTCCCACAGGGTACATGGGAATAGACTACCCGAAGCCTGTTTTTGTGGCTTCTCGTATCTTTAATTACATTTAAATTTACACAATGTTTAAACCAACAGATACAGCAGATTGAGTCTCCCACAGATATGTGATCACTGCCTGACCAGAAACCTGAATGTCATCCCATGCCTACAGGTACCTATAGGACAATTTAAAGAATTTCAGAATGTGCACCATAGCTTGTTTTATTACATACAGACGCAGCTAAAGATCTGTATTCACATTTGCTAAAAGCCTGTGTACTTTAACTTCATTCAGTCCAAACCTGGAACCGGCAATCATTTTTCAACGACATCTTCTGCCAAACAGCTGAAGTACACACAGTATATCTTCAGAGAAGAAAAAAAAAATCTATTTACATTAACTTCTTTGGTTACTGAAAAACCACATTTGATGTTATGCAGGCAGTCCAGTTTTGAAAGAAATTGCTGCTTGCTCTTCTTAACATGATTTGTTTTCACAGAATAGGATCCCAATTTTCTTTTTCATTATTGCTTAAAGGAGATTCTGCACATTTTGCATGACAGAGGAAAGATGGTGAGACAATAAATCCTGCAAGAGGAGTTTGGTATGCTGGTAAAATTGCTTCAGGGAGGGTGTAAGAGGTAGTGGAGGTCTATATGCCCTAAATCCAGCCAATGAGCTGTTCTAAATCCAACAACACAGTTCTAGGGGCACATTGGGCAACTCCAATTTCTTCAGATAGACAAGAAATATGAAAACTGGTGCCCAAGCAACCAATCACAAGGAATGAACATTTAGGCTGCATACAAACGTGCAATGGTCCTTGTCTGATAAACAGCCTAGGGCTGATATCGGGTGAGAATCTTGAGTGTGTACAGTGCTCACCGTCCATCGTCCGAACAACCATTCTGGTGGATCCACAGACGAGGAATGATCGTAATGAAAGTGAAGAGGGAGAGAGTGCAGCGGGGTGCTGCTCGCTTGTTCTCCCCCCTCCCCTCTGCATAGAGCAGAACGGTGCTGTATGTACAGCACTCATTCATGCATCGTGCAGTCGTTTGATCCTCTCCAATGACAATTATTGCACATGGGAAGTTATAGTTCCTTAGCCCAATTTAAGCTGAAACTGAACTGGGGACTCAAAATGCTAATTATTATATTATATAAAATATAATTATTATTATTAACTTGTATTTATACTGTGCCAACATAATACTCAGCACTTTACAAAGGCCATTATCATATCACGAAAGGATTACAATCTAATGTCCCTACCATAGTCATATTTCATTATCACAAGCAAGTTACCCTAACTGTAGGTTTTTGGGATGTGGGAGGAAAATGGAATTATTTAAGTGGTTTCCTAGCAATGTGGGCGACTTGCACATGCATTGAAGGGGGTACAGGAAGTCGGAAAAACTTTTCAAGTGTTTTTATTACATTTTCTACACAGGTAAACGCTAAAAAACTGATTGATTAGCCATATGAACAAGGCCTAACACAGATCTCCCTTCACTGTAGCTGTTAGGAAAAAAAACCTACAGAGAAAGATTGTGCAAAGCACATTCTAGCATGTATGGCCAGTCATGAATAGAAGCACCTTCACTTAAGCTGTTGCACCTAATTCAATTCAGCCTTTTCATCCAAATTTTTTTATAACTTGGAGCAAT
This sequence comes from Pyxicephalus adspersus, assembly GCF_032062135.1. Lineage (NCBI taxonomy): Eukaryota > Metazoa > Chordata > Amphibia > Anura > Pyxicephalidae > Pyxicephalus > Pyxicephalus adspersus. Next base: position 45,873,511 of record NC_092868.1, read on the forward strand.
ACAACTCAAGTTTTAAAATGTGATTAGTAGATTTTCGGCAGGTTTATATATGGCCGAAACTTTACGTGACTATCCAAGATTTTAGCAGAGACAGGGTGCTGGTCATATGAAGGCAGCTCTGCCATTGCTGCAACTACCTGACCCAAACCCACTGAAATCTGAGCTTACAAAAAAGAGTGTGTAAAAGAAAAGGCAGTACACTAATTAAAATTAGAAGATTATTGTAAGACTGTAAAATTACTCTGATGGTTCTATTTAGGGCTGAAGGAGCAGAACCTGCTGTAGGCATCACTTCCCCAAATATTGGCTTACAGTTGCTATTGCTAAAAGTGAAAACCTTTCTTCAAACTGTTCGAGACAGATGGGAAAAACAGCATTCATGGATCCCCTTTGTGAAGAGCTGTTAAATGTTTATCTGGTGAAATAAAACCGAAAACTAACAAGCACCTCCATTTCTATACCAGGCTGGCGGATGAAAGCAAGTGTATGGCGAGTTATTCTCTGCAGCACTATATTTATATCTGCAGCACTACTATTTTTAAATCTTGAGTCCGAGCACAAAAGCTCATTAAAATCAAATCATCAATAGCCACAAAAGATAAAAATCCACTTTGTGAGCCACAGTAACGTGCAGAAAGCCGGGCTTTAGAAGGAACGAACAGGTCCTCCTACTAAAGGCCATGGGAAACTACAGAGGGGGCAGGTGCAAGACCAATCACTTTGCACAAGGACAGAGCAGCAATGACCAGTCCTTAATATAGGAAACATTTGGGGGTTGTTTCACCTTATAATGTTCCACAGAGGAAAAATACAAAGGACACCAAGATTCAAGGAGGAATACATATATTTTTGCTTTATCTTGACCCAGGGGACCCACTGAATGAAAATTCTAAAAATCAAATACCTGCAAACAGGCATTCAGATCCTCAATTTGAGCTAACTAGTTGGGCAGAAAACGTATCCTTCCCTTCAGTGATTTCATTGATCTTTGTACCATCTTCCTAAAATGTACAGCCAAATATGTCATGGAGTCAGGAGCTCATTAAATCAGCCTTTCTCAATCCTTTACCATAGGGGAACCCTTGAAATAACTTTCAGGTTTTCAGGGAACCCAGGCTATAAATGATTACATCCACAGCTCACAGTATATTAGTGTGGTGGTCAGCAGGAAGAATGCCTCTTACATTGCTGACCATTGGGAAGAATGTCATCCTCAGAGATAGCCAAATATTTTACAGCCGTGTGTTATGGTGTGCACTGAAATGTATATGCGGTAAAAGCCTTCATGGAATCCATTTTAGAATGTACATAGGCTGATGGATGTGAGTGCACTCTTCATGATTACTTGTTAACCAATTGAATTTACAATCTTTGGCTTGATAACAGAAACTTGGTACTAGAAATATAAGCACCAATCTATGCTGAACTTTATCCGATTTGTCTTTATTTCATATATATATATATATATATATATATATATATATATATATATATATATATATACACACACACATACATACATACATATATATACACACACACACCTCTCCTCTTCTTTCTTGTGTCATTGTTTTAATGTACAGCCCTGCGTAATATATTGGAGAAGTAATCATAATCAACTAACGCACTATTGTTGCCAGTATTTAAATAATTAATTGTACTCTTGGAATGAACAACATCTGACTATACACATTACACAATGATTGCACATGATCTCTGTATAATCTCAGATATGCAACATGAATGCCTACCTAACCAATCCATTCCATTTCTGAATCAGGCAGGCCCATGTACTACATAACATCTAAAGGATGATTGTACAATCAGAATCTAATGTTTGGCTAATGTTTTAGCAAATGTCTTTAACACCCCACAGCCACCACTCTGGTCCAAAGCTGCTCTGGAAAATGTCAACTAAAATTTGAGAAGTGGAATAGTGAAGAGTGACACTTTGATAGGAAATGGAAAGGGTTTTGTGACCACAGTAGTCTGTGTACCAGGGACTAGGAGTGCACTTACTTTATTAGTCACAGTGTTGATAGCCATGTTCGGAGAGGCACTTCCAGAGATTATACAATCCATTCCCAAGGAATCTGAATCGATGCTGTAAGGTGTTGAGGCCTGAAAAAAAAACAAAAAAAAACAAATAAAAAGGCATTATTGATTTCTGCAGTCAGGGATATGTGAAAATGCATCCAGCATATGAATAATTTAGTTTTGTAGTTTCAGAGCTTCGCAAAGGAAGAGCAAAAATAAGCTGCTACTTACTGCTAGTTAAAATGAAAAAAAAAACAGCTTCATGCTAAAAACGGATTTATCTGATGACCTTTATGTCAGTAACACCTTTTTAGAGCAGCCATATGTGGGCACATCAGAGCAGCCAGGAAGGAAATAACAGAAGGAAGATGTATGAAGAAGGCAAAAGAGCAGAGAGTGCGGCTTTACTAAAGGAGAAAAACTTTCAATTTGGACATTAAATAATTATTAAATATATTAAAATATAATAATATATTATTAATATTAAACTAAATAATAATTAGTACCAAATAAGTATTAGGATTTTTTAAAAATATTTTACATATTTCCTTTACATGATTTGAAATTTCAATTAACCACATTCCTACAAAATTACATTTCATTTCATTATACTTACCCAAATTTTGTTCCAAAACCCGCTGCATTGTTTACATGCTTCTGCCAGCTTTTTCATCTGACTTTCACGCTGACCTGGTTCAGCTCCATAAGCTTCTATGGGGCTGGTAGACATGAAATGACCAACCTACCCGGCTCATAGATGTTTATGGTGCTGAAATATGCAGACATGAATGTCGGAAAGTTTCCTATTATTAATAAACAGTATTTATATGGCACCAACATATTATGCAGTGCTGTACAATAAATAGGGGTTGCAAATGACAGACAGTGACATAGGAGAAAGTAAGGACCCTGCCCAAAAGAACTTACAAAAATCGCCCCAGAGCAAAAATGTGTCTACGAAATACAGCCAACATTAAAGGGGAACTAAAGCTCCATTTTTAAAAAAAAAATGTGATCAGGCAATGCAATATTGCAGAAAGGGAGAGACAATGTCCCTTCTGCAATAGGCATTCTTACCTGCCTGATCATTCCAGGGGATTGTCAAAAAAAAAAAAAAAAAAAAAAAGGGGAACTGCACATGTGCAGCTCGGCATTCATTGCCAGAACACCTGGCTATCCCTACGTTTGCCTGCACCAAACGAACTCGCAATAAAGAAGGCTGAAGATCGCACCTAGTAAGGGAGGGTGGTGGCACCCTGCTACAGATACAAAATATAAATATACTTTTTTATATAATATCTGAATACCAGGAAAAAAAAAAGGTAATTGAAATTCATGTGAGAGCGGAGTTCAAGCCAAAATTTTTGAAATACTATTCAGCTATTTTGCTGCCATGATGTAGCTAGTAAGGTGATAATACAGAATATAATAAACCTTTGTGTTCTCCACTTGTCAACAGAGAAGTAGTATATAGACTGTGGTTTGTGATTCGGGGAAACACTCCAATATTATTTTTTTTTTTTTTTTTTTTAACAGCCTTGATTATCTTTTTCTAATGCATAACTGAATAAAAGGTTTGCCCGAGTCTGACTTTTTCTTTGTAAAGTCCATGGCAAAACGACCCTGACAAATGCAGGATTCTGCTGCCGCTCATGGGGGGGAAAAAATGAGGACATTGGACAAGCGGTGTGACGGCATGGCCACAAGAATGGTTCATTTTGGTCCGATTGCCTCATTCATTACCGAGTGACAACACCTCTCTCAGTAGTTGCATTATGTCTGCTCCATGAAATGTTTTGCATAGTTTATTTTATTGCCCAAGTATTTCTGTGCATAGTTTCATTCTCAGCTGTAGATAATGTCATAATGATGAAGTCACCTTTCTGTACCGGCTTTTCCACTGCAAGGGGCTACCCCGGAACAACTGCTAGGCGAGGCAGTGTGGTATTAACTATTATATGCTCAGAAGCACTTTCTCCTTATTGATAGAAACAATACTTTGGTTTTAAACCTTCTTGCCTTCTGTGCAACATTTCCATCTTTCATATACATTAAAAGCAGACTCCCAAGCGTTTTAACATGGGGGAACCATCAAAATTACTTTCAGGTCTTTGGGGATTCTCTGTTATAATCCACAGCTCACAGTACAAATGCAAAAGTACTGTAGAATAAAGGTAATAAAGGTAATAGCAATATTTTCATTCATAGTGTCATTTTTTTTTCAAATCTACATTTTCCACATAAATGACATTTATTAATTTTAAGATAATTGCAAGTTTTGTCAAATATACGGAATGTATGCCAATAGGAAAAATATCAAATCTCAAAATTGTGCATGCATGATGGAAAACTACGATCCTCAAAACTGTACACAGGTGGCACATGACTTGTAGGTCATCCTTTTGGAGCTGGTATATAATATTAGTTCCTCTAGAGGCAATTCCACTTTCCTTTTCATGCATTCTTCTTAGAATAAAATCAATAAAAATCCATCAATGAGAACTGGAACCCAGCTGCAGGTGTACATACCTGGAACTGAAAGAAGTGACCCTGAAAAATAAGTTCCCTCTGAGAAAAAAAGCTGATGGCTGATTTTAAGTGGACCTGAACTTGGAACGTAAGAATTTATGTTATAAGGACAATCTAAACTGCTAATTATGCCTAAGCAGCACCCTAAAATATTGTGTAGTGAGTATCTTCAAAAAAATCCCCTTCTTGGTGAATGTGCCTACAGCCTCATAGATGTGTATCTGAAACGTGAGATCTAAGGCAAGTTTGCCTTTGGCTTTAGGTCTAGATTTGACGCCACTAATGTACTGTTCATTATTGTTCTTGCTGGAAGCTAACATGAGAAAGCAAAACTGGATTGTCAGCTCAAGAGACTGTGCACAACAAGACTGGATAATTCAACAATTGGGAAAGATCAACTTCCGGGAGACCACATGCAATGATGAGGACAAGCCCTTGGTCCATTACCTGCCCTTCCCCACCCCCAGAGTTCAGTTCTTCTGTATCTAATGATCTATGATCTGAACATGACTGTCCTTAGGCTTTGTGAAGAGAGGAATTAAAGTATATCTAAACCCAAGACAGCCCTTCAATATGGTGACTGTATGTGTTTCCATTTTAGGATGTACAGAAATTATTTGTTAACTGGAAGCACAAACAATGCACCTACATGAAATTCAGCCTGGGTGACAACCTTGGCTTCTTTTATAAAGTAGAGAAGTGAATGGAGCCACCCAAGGACAGAAGTTTGTTATTCCTAGAATTACCAAGTATAGACAAAAGAAAGCCTTAAAAGGAATCTAATGCAGGGCAAGTACAGTGAATTATTTTTGGTTTAGGCTTTAGGAGCTCCAAGCCTGGACAATCAATGGCCCAGACAGTTAACCTAGACCAGATGAAACCCTATGCATTTGCAGGGTGGCAAAGTCTGGTGAATGATATAAAGACCAGGGTGAAATTGGAGGCACTTTGTAAACAGGCTATGAATCCAGTGCATATATAAATAAAAAAAATTATGAATAGGAGTTGTGCCAAATGCCCAGTTACAGTGCTGCAGTTGCATTCTAACTATTCAATGATTGCTCATGGGATACAGACGGATATACATACCCGCTCTCCAGATCGCGGCCTCTTCTTTGGCCGAGCTGGTAGCGCATCCTCCTTTGGATTTGTGTCTATTGCCCAATAGGAACCCTGGAAAACAATAAATGTGATTTGATCACTGAAGACTACAAATGTGGTTTATATCTATTACTAAACTTAAGATTCGCATTAAGTAGTCATTTATTCTTTTACAAAAGAATGGTTTTGTCAGACATATATAAATAAAACATTGCATAATATCCTTAAGGAGAACCATTTACAAATGATCATATGAATTTATTTACATCTTTATTTGTGTATTGTTTTAAAAAAGGTGTTGCTATTTACATGTATTTTCTTGCTGTCAGAGCAGTGTTAGGTTTTTTTTTAGGTCCCCATAGGGGCTATTCCATCACCTGCCTGAGATCATTGCTGACAAAGTTTAACCCAGCAGCAGCAGCTCTAAGGAACTGTCCATATCAATTTCATAGTATACCTGTCATGGGAGAAGGTGACTAAGGTGACTGACACTAGCATTACAATATGAGACTAACCCTGTCTGCGTGTAACTTTTGTTTCCAGCAGGTTGTATGTTACGTTTGTGCTCTCTTGCAAGCTATATCCACTGCTGCTGTCAAATACTTCTATTTGTGTCAGATAGCGTGAACCCCTCTACATGCTGTCGTTTCACCTGTTAGCTGCCATGACAGTAAAATGCAAGGAAATTGTGTTCAGAAGGGGAAACACATGCAGGGAAGATTTAACACATCGCCCATGGTAAAAGTAACCAATATTCTATTATTACTCCATCTTACTTTTGTTATCCTAATGACAGGGTCACATTAACAAGCTATTAAGTCACAGACCTGCAATAATAGCCTGAAAAAGGTGAAGACACTTTACAGGCAAACTTGTGTCAGGTTATTGACTTGTCAAACACTGAAGAAAGGACAAAGATGATGGGCAATTATGCGTCTTTAATACCATTTCATCAATGGCAGCCAGATTCCTTTGGATTACTGAGCATCATTATTATCAGTATTTAATGCACATCTCTCCAGGACCTGCAGGAAGGACAATAAAATAGAAACAGGGTCAATTACCTTTCCAGGGTCGTCCTTGGATCGAGGCACTTTCAGAAAGCACTTATTCAATGACAGGTTGTGTCTTATAGAATTCTGCAGACAGAAAACACACAGAGGTGACTTGTCAGCATTTATTATAAATCAGACATTATTGAAGAGCCTGCATCTAAAAGATTAAGGAAAGAAATGCCTTGATGACACATTTGTGCTGCACACACTGCACCTGGGACAGAATATGAGGTCAAACGAGGGAAGTACGTTTCATGTAGGTTTATCAGCCCTTTATGTTCTGCTCAGAATGAAGACACGAGTTTTAAGACCGACTCAACCATCTTCTCCAGGAGTCATAAAACAACCATGCAGTGGAATTTAAACAAGCCGGATCAGATATGATGCGGTTGGCTCAGTTGCATATTGTACAGGGTCGTAGAGGGATAATATATTGGAAGCCTGCAGATTTTGGTGCGCTATGTTTTGCTTTCGAACTGGTAGATCATAAATGTGGCAAACATACCCGTTTCTGTAGCAAACTATCAGGGCTGCATTTACAAACCTGATATACAAACCCTTTTCCAAGCATGCTTTCCAGTGAACCTGAACTTGGAAAAGAATTGGCATATCATAGGAACCATCCAGAAACGTGTAGCTAAGCAATACCTTGGGGGGGGATGTCATTATGCCCACTGCACTAGTGTTCTCCCCAGCCCCTTTTTGCAGGGGGCACCACCCGGCTCTTTTCAGAAAGTACCCAGCTGTTTTTCGGTGGTAAATACATTGGTTCTAATCCTATCTCTTGTAATGTTTCAGTGGCCCTCTCTGCCCCTCTATATACATAGTTCGAATTTGTCGCACAAAATGTTTGCATTGATAATACAACAAAATAAAAGAAAATTTGTCACAGCTCAAAGTACAAACATTGTATAATCTAAAATTTGGGGGGGTCCTTCCTATTAAATAACATTAGATAGCAGACCAATTAGCTAGACATAGTATTCTCAAAATCGTATAAGAGCGAGATCAATAACCGGGTCTCATATCCCGGCTTCCTCAAGGCATGCGTAGAGAGCGATATACGAATTGTATGATCATAACATGTTCCTGTTATATAAGTGCAACAGAAGTTTGCCAGGCTTGCGATGGATCCAGGATATTCAGTACCATGTAGAATAACACAAGTGCAGATTTGTGTCCTGTAGGGAGCAGCAAGGAGTGCTGTGTTCGCATAGCCTGAGATTTCGGCGCATGTGCATTGGATGTGCTATCGGATGGGAAGGATCCCCCAAATGAGTTGTGACAAATTTTCTTTTATTTTGTTGTATTATCAATACAAACATTTTGTGCCACACAAAAACCCAGTCGTTGTTATCTTTGATTTTGTTTTTGGGTTGTTACTGAAAAGTTGGGTCACAATACAGGGGCCACTACCCACCTAAAAACTTCATCCTACCCAGCGTTAAAAATAATTCTGGGGGGAACACTGTGGACGATGACAAGTCCTGTGACTGGAGTCTCGTAGTGGGGTATCTGCAGTATAAGTACGTCTACCTCATAGAATCTGTGTAAACCCAAACCCCTTCACATCCACAACATTCGGGTAAAAGTCAAAGATTGTTTGTAAAAATTCACCCCCTTCCCTAACCGAAAATATTATTCTGACCAGGACTCCCCATGCTGCTTCCTTCGTGGCTGGCACCAAAGTGTGTTTACTAGTCCTAGATGTGGCGTTAGCATTGACATTGCTATTACAGACCCCTGAAATAACTTTTAGGTCTTAGAGAACCTCTCCTGCTATAATTAATATATCCACTGTACATATGTGTGGTCAGTGGGAGGAATGTCACCCTTACAGATAAAAAAAAATAATTTGTGGTAATTAAATCGACCTGAGAGGCACCAACTGCTCATACCCCAAGGGATCCCTACAAACCTTCGGAGGAACCCTGGGATTCCAGAGAACCCCCATTAAGAAACACTGCTATAACATTTGAAAGCGTTTTGAATAGTAAAGGATTTCTAAACCAGGACGTTGTCACATAGGCAGAGTTCACACAATCCCCCATACCCATTTTTGCCAGCTGTGGCTGATAACACATGGGCAAGGTCTCAGTGCCTCCTTAATCACTTAAAAAATGTCATGTGAAAATGCTGACATTTGCCCTACTAGTGGCTGTGAAATTTTTTTTTCTAATGATTGGTTCTATTTCAGGAAATGCTGCAAGTGTGGTAATCCATATAGCCGGGATTCTCGAAAATTGGACATCAGATACTTGAAGCCACAATGTGAAGGCAAACAAAGCTTCTTTGTAATGCTTTGCACATCACTGCATAGTGAACAGCAATTATCTGGAGCAGCATTTCTCAAACCTTTTTAACATGAAGGAACCTCTTTAATTAAAGCAGACCTATCATCAAAAGTTTTACTTTTAAAAAATTATTTAAAAAAAACAAAAAACTTTTAGGTAAAGGGTGAAGCTGTTCCTTTTCTATCTTTACCACTGTAGCCGTAAAGACAGAATGGGAGCACAGAGCCTCCTGGGATACCCACATAAAGCATCCCAGGAGGCTTCTGGCTGCTCCTTCTGTGTATGCCTAATCTTGGGCATGCGCAGAAAGGGTGTTTTCATGAAATGGGGGGGATGCCAATCTCACACATGCACATTCCTTATTTACAGCAGGCTACGTCACCCAATCTCGTGCCTGAGCAGTGCAAGATCGGGTGACATAGCTGGAAGAAGTAGATGGAGGAAGATAGTGGTAGCCTGAACTTTCAGATCCAAATGAGAACAGTGCTGGAGGACTCTGGGGAGGCAATTATGATTTTTTCTTTTTAAAGTTTAATTTTTAGGTCTTCAGCGAACCCCCGGCTATAATTGCTATATCCACATCTCACAGTACATTAGTATGGTGGTCAATAGGAAGAATGCCTCTTACATTGCTGGCCAATGGGAACAATGTCATCTTGACAGATCGCTAAAAAGATCATTGGTGTCAGCTAAACTGACCTGAGAGTCACAAATTGCTCAAGGAACCCCTAGCAACCTGTGGAGGAACCCTGGTTGAGAAACACTGATCTAGAAGGTTAATAAAATTGCAAAAGAAGTAGGACACATTAACAGAAACAGACACCCCTATAATTTCCTAGAACTTTTTGTATACATCAGATCTATTTAAGCTTTAAGGTTTAACCTTGATAAGATTTCAGAAGACCTCCAAACTACCTAAAGCTATCCAATGGCAGTCTGATGGTGTACAGAATCTTCATCATAGAGGAGACCAATGTTAGATGGGCTAGAGAATTAATGGTGACTGGGTAAGGTTATCTAACCTGCCCAACTGACTGTTCAAGCAGCCAGTCATATGTGAGGGCCATTAGCTTGTCTGTAGGTAACATTTATTGCACAGCCATATCTTGCATTCAGATGTCTTCTTCTCTTTTGGGCCACTACACCCTCACCTGGAAAAGCTCTAATGGTTTTACTACTGAGCAATAAAAAAAAAAAAAATAAATCATCCACCATGCCAACTTGGCATATCTTGTCATCTTTTACAAGGCTTGGTCTTAAGAACTACGCAGGAGAAAACTGCCAAACTTACATTTATAACCCTGTAAAGAGGATGCAAAGTAGTAAAGTATGGTATCATAAAAGCTACTTTTGGAAAGCTACCTTCATCAGATTGTTTAACCCTCCAGCACTCAGCATTCCCCCTACATGCTTCATAGTGCAGGAGAGGTGTTAATTAGCAGACTTGCTAGTGATAAAACTTGGCGCGCCCGTGGCTGCTGCTGAGTCATCGTACGGGGCAATTCTGCAGAAAGAAATGTAAACTTGTGCCAAAAAGTTGTCCTACGGAGCATTTCTGCGGAATGAAAAATAAACTTGTGCCAGAAATCGCAAGATTTTTATTTCTGCCACTTCTGTAGGAATGGAATTACCTGGCAAAAAGATTTGAAAGTACTGGCCAGAATTCTGAGATGCACCTACCTCTAATCTGTCTATATGGATACAAATGTTAGAACAGAAAACTAGTTTCGCTGACCTTTTCCTACATGATGCAAACTGCTCAGCTTTTCAAGAAAATTAAGTAACCATAATTGAATCATTCTGCATTTTGATACATTTTCAGGTCTATGTCTTAGGAAGCCTTGAATTTATAGAATGACGGGATTTGTAGCACTTGGGAGAATATAAATGGCAGTTAAACTTGCAGGTGCACTTTAAACTGGAAGTAAAGGGGAAAAACAGATGAAAAACATATAAAGAAACCATTTTATCTACAAGCTAGGTCTGTTCACACAGTCCTGAGCTTTAACAAGCCCTGCCACACTGGTGACCTGACTTTTCCATGATGAAGATAAAAACAATAGCCAAGTCACCTCCCTGCCCTCAGTCTGCGAATTAATGTTTCTCAACCAGGGTTCCCCAAAGCTTGCTAGGGGTTCATTGAGCAATGATCAATTTGTTTCTCACAGGTCAGTTTAAGTGACACCAATGATCGATCTTTCTTGGCTATACGTAAGGGTGAAATTCTTCCCATTGGCCAGCATTGTTGAATGCATTTTTCCTTCTGAACAAGATGCGAATACACCGCGACCTGTGGATATAGCAAGGCTTCAGACACTTCCTAGCCAAGCAGCATTTATCCACCATTTACTCTGCTTTGCAGAAGCAGGTAAAATGTTCTGCACTTCCAGGTATAGATATGCACTCCATATCCCTGTGGAGCTCATGGAAGGTTATTGCTGACCGATACCAGCAGCTAAACAGAGTACGGGTGAGAGAGAAGAGTACATGCTGCTGGTAAATGGAGAAACCAAGTGAACCTTTTACTTTTTCTACCACGCCACGCTTTCATCTATAGGAACAGCTATCTGCAGCACTGTGGATTTGTGAAATCATTAAAGACTTCACAAAGTCTACCCTAGCTCAATAAATTAATCCTTATCTGCTTATGCAATAAGAACATGTCTAACAATTATTCCAAGGAAGAAGGTTTCAGAAATATTCACACACTTTGATAAGGTTATGTGCTTTAACATGCATAACAAGTTAACAGGAAAAGTCTATGGGTCTTATATGGAGGTTGTTGGCGAGAATGGACCAGGGGCCTCATCCTATGTGTCTGAACTTTGTATTTATTATTTTTATTAAATTATTTATAAAAAAACTGCATATTATGCAGTGCTGTACAATAAAGAGGGGTAGAAGACAATAAACCTGCATACATAAGGTCAAAGTATGAGGAAAAGAGGACCTATGCAAGCTTACAGTCCAAGAAAGTGTTTCTCAACCCTGGTTCCATGATACTCTGGGGTTCCTAGGAGAACTTTGTCAATTTGTGCTTCTCAGGTCAGTTGCCCCTGACACCAATCATCTTTTTGGCAATCTATAGGCGTGACGTTCATCCCAATAGCCAGCAATGTTAAAGGCATTCATCCCATTGACCCCAAAGCATGCACCATGAATTGGGAATATCAAATACTGGCAAGGGTTCCCAGGGACCTGAAAGTTATATAAGGGTCTCCCCCATTTTAAAAGGGTTGAGAAATGCTGGAGCATAGTATATAAATTAGGTTGGGGAGATAAAATTTCCTTAGCTACTGGGCTGCGGTATCTTAATTCCTCTGCATGTCAGCCTAAATCTGCCATAAAATTCTGGCCAAACAAGAGAATGAAGCTCTCACTTAGGGCTGACAAAGGGAGCCAAGGCACGCACAAGTGATAATTACATTCATCTGCCAGTCTGGTGCCAGTGTCTAACTATACCGAGATTTATAACGGCTATGTAAAGGCAACAATTGAAACCGGAGAAGTCTGAAGCCGGTACGGCATCTTTGTGAAGAGCAGACAAGGCCTAAAGGGCAAAGGGCAGACCCCCATATCGTTATTGCATCACGTGAACCCTGCATCCGCCAGACATTTCTATGCAGGCTTTACAAGGACGAAGTGTAATTACCCATCAGCTGCTCTCTTTAAAGGCCGCGTCTATAAAAACTCAGGAGGTTTTCGAGGGATGGAGGAGGCCAAAAGTTCCCACTATAAAAATGCGATGGCTGGAACACAGCTGTTGTGAGTCTACAGTTATTAAAAGAAGCATTTCCCAAAGTCATTTCAGACAGGTGCTCTTCGCGATGCCCTTTTATCTCTCATGTTTTCAAGAGTAATACAATATAAAATCTATAGTCTCTATTAGCAGGTCCATTCAACTCTGAACATAAAATGAACAATTTTGTCCTGGTTTCTGAAGATTGGAGGGCGGCTAATCTACTAAACTAGCTCAGACACCGATATTAATTTATCACTTGAGCCCAGCAACCTTTATGGTAATTGGAAGCCAGAGCCATGCTTTGTCTTAGCCTAACATCATTTATTGGTACAGAAAAAAAGAAACGACTAGTCAGGGCAAATTATAATGCTTTACTGTTACAATCTTTAGGATAAAGCTGCCAGTTAGCATTTGGCATTTAACAAACTGCCATGACTGTTGGACATGTGCATGTTTGTTATGTCCATGACCCCACTGCAAAGAGAACAAGCTCATAGCAGGTCACCTCTGCAAAAAAGAACTCTCTTCTGTGACTACATTTTGGTTAGGTACACACGTCCGATGATTCTTGTCTCACAATGGCCTCAGGACTGATATCGGACAAGAATCTAGATGTGTGTACAGCGATTGTCATCCGGTCAATCCGGACGATCCTAATGAAAGTGAAGGGGAGAGAGTGCAGCAGTGTGCCGCTCCATCATTCTCCTCCTTCCCTCTCCATAGAGCAGAACGGGAATGTATGTACAGCACTCGATCATGCATTGTGTAGTCTTTTTTCATTGGAAAGGATCGTGAAAAGATCCTTTCCAACGACAATTATTGCACCCAGCCTTAGGTAGCACACATTTCTCTGTGTGGGATAATTGCATCTGCAAAACTTAAAAAAGAAAAAAAGCCGATGTCCAGAAAAGCATGCATTCTTCAAATAGCAACGAAGGTCACAGCCTGGTCTCTGTGATTAGAAAATGAAACCTATAATATGGGCATACACTTTTCTGTACATTAACAAAGTGCAGTGCCTGTATCTGGAACACATCCATGTTCTGCTAATTCTTGAGAAGAATTTCTGCAATCTCTAATGCATTATCCAGATCAGTCATTTTCAGTCAAGGTTCTGTGGAAGCCAGAAGTTGTTCAAGTTGTGGCCAACTGATATCTGAAGGCGCCCGCATGCCTTAGGGTCCAACACCATGTGGAAGCTGCATCATACCAGTGATTCTTTAGGTACACACGCAGGATTTTTGTTGCAGGAAAACCTTTCATGATGATTTCTAGAAACATATGGTTAGCACAGAGCCCATTCTAATCTATTGAGAGGGCAGGAGGGAAGACAGGCACAGTGTTCTGCCCGGCCTCTTTTAGCTTTTTGCAGCATCCGGCACTTTTTAGTAACCACACCGCTGTTTTTGGTTACTGAAAACGTGGGTCACAATACAGGGGCTGCTCCCGCCAAAAGCTTCCTCCCACCCAGCTTAAATACATTTCTGGGGGGAATACTAACAAGTAAGTGGCACCCCACTCTACTCTCCTCTATTGACATGCATAGCAGTCAGTCCCAATCGTTGGTCATCGATCAGCCATGATGGATTGATGAACGACACCAGGCAACTGCTGTACACATATCAGATTGTGTACACAGCCTTAGTTTTATACAAAGGGGGCAAGCCAGGGAACTCTGGCCACCAATGCAAAGGGGGCAGACTTCCCACCTTTAGCAGGGGTTTCCCAAAGACATGAATGATATACTTGGCTATTTAAAGGGGTTGGAATCATTCAGCTGACCACCAGGGTATTACCATGACCTGGGAATATAAATACTGGCAGGGGTTTCTTGAGATTTGAAAGTGACTTCTAGGTTTCCCCCATATAAAAAAGCCTGGGATAAAACAAATAATAGAGGCTGATCCAGATACTCACCGCTCCAAATTACTTCCTGTGCGGGAGTTATCACATTGTCATCTACATTGTAGATTGAAACCTGTAGGACTTCCCTGTTGTATCACGTTTTATACTCTGTATGTTTCTACATAATTGGATGCATTATTGTATTTATTATAATGATTTGCAGAGGAACCACAAGGTCAGGGCTCTCCAACTCCAGTCCTTGGGGGCCCAGGATATATATACACATTTTTAGCATTTTTCTAACAGAAATCAGTACATTTAGCAAGGTGTGGTTTACAAAGAGCCAGAACCTGCTCTGCTGAAATGAAAATCCTGGCCCATTAGTGATCCCTGAGGTTTGGAATTGGACAGCTTTGGGGAGTTTTGCAGATAAGATATCAGCCACACATGGAGTGAATTGATCCAGTCAACTAACTAATAGAGCCAAAACACAACTTAAAGCACTGTGGAAAAGGAGCAGAAACAAGGTATTTGAACATTTAGATCTAAATAAGTTTTCTGCCTACCATAGATTCAGTGTTTCCCAACCAGAGTTCCTCCAGAGATTGCTGGGGGTTCCTTGATGAACAGGTTGAGCCTCTCATGTCAGATAAAGTGACACCAATTATCTTTTTGGCTATCCCACTGGTCATCACACTAATGTACTGTAAGCTGTGGATATAATAATTATAGAAGGGGTTCTCTGATTACCTGAAAGGTATCTTAAGGGTTCCCCACATTGAAAAAGGGCACGGCACTAAAGGCTGGGTTATTTGGTCAAATAATGTCCCTTAGAGAAGCTCCCAATCTAACACTAGTATGCTTTTTAAATGTGGGAAGAACCCACAAACTCCATGCAGATAGTGACCTGGCTTAGATTACAATCTGGTACCCAAGAACCACCCACTAATACTGCTATTCTTATCTTATCACTGTTTATCTATGTAATTACCTGCTATTAATATTTCAGGTTGCGCCTTGATAAACCAGTATCTGTAGTATTATGAATGAGGAGCCATAAATGTCCAGGTGACTCACAGCAGTAAATCACAAAGACACGAGTAGTTCAGTTGGATCATATAATTTATGAGCTTAACCATTAAATCCTAATACAGAAACTGCTGTCAGAGATGTTGGCTCCTACAAAAAGCAGATATGCTGTGTAACACAAAAAACTGAAGCTTTACATGGTGCTTTTTAATACTCTTCGATGTGATCTTGTTCAGGTTTATATTACAATCTGTATCCCCATAGCTGCTTTTCTCAATCTTTTTATTATGGGGGGAAGCCTTAAATAACATTCAGATCTTCAGCTCATTTACAGTGTTAGGATGACGACCATTGGGAAAATGCTTCCTATGTTACTGGCCAGGAGTAAGATTGCCACCCTTACAGATAGCCAAAAAAATCATTGGCATCAGTTAAAAGGGGCACAAACTGCTCATAGATCACGTAAACCCCCAAGCAACCTTTGGAGAGACCCCAAGGTTCCACAGAACCTTGGTTGGGATACACTGATCTAAAAGAAGGGCCTTACTGTAGGGAAATGGTTTTATTGTTGTATGTGCCTTGCGGTGCCAGTAATAACTGCTACCCACATTTCTTGCACTAGAGAAGAAGCCTTGGGAAAATCTCCGTAAGGGGTCACAAACAGACAAAAATCAACTCCATCTAAAAACTGAATGTTGAGTTGCCCTAGAATTAGATACTTCTGGAGGACAATACGCCTTGTATCGTATGCCTTGCGGTATCTAGTGAATTTTTTTAACTAGATTGGCCATTTTGGAGAATTGACTTTGAAAGGGATGGAAATCACAAAAAGATGTAGCAGACTAATGTCCTTGGTAGCTAAGAAAACTATAATGCATAACTGAATGAGCCTGCAACCTCCCACCCTGGCTTTATTGAGAGAGAAATGGTTCGTATTCCAAATAGAACAGAAGCATCATTGGAGAAGGAAACTCGTGTTAATAGATTTTTTGAGGTATGAGAATCTTTTATTGATGTTCTACCAATGCTCAGAAAGAAAAGTATAAACTCAGCTTTTGATCAGACTTTATGGTATGCCTACCGCCTACTTGATAATGGTCCCCTGACCATGTACTGATGTAACCTAATTATCTGTATTCCCCTTCAGTATGTCATTTTCTATAGAGCCGATTCTCATGTTTGGTAAATTTTTTCTTGTTTTCTTTTTTCTCACATGAGACATACCAAATGTTCCTGTAGTTGGTGTGGGTAGCAGTATTTCCTATGCTGAATTACAAGATTGCAGATCAGTATTTGTCAACCAGGGTTCCGTGGCACCCTAAAGTTTATCCAGAAATTGCTGGGAGTTCCTTGAGCAATGAAAAATTTGTGCTTCTCTGGTCATCTTAACTGGCACCACGGATCCTTTGGGCTATCTGTAGGGGGGACATTCCTTCCACTGACCACCACACCAATGTACTATGGATATAGTCATTATAGTAGGGATTTCTGAAGACCTGGAAGGTATTTCAGGAGTTCCCCCATGTTAAAAATTTTGAGAAACACTGCTGTACATGGTCAATCAATGCCCACACATTCCTTGTCCTGGCTATTGCTTCCAGGATTGACAGAACTATCTCTGTTGCTAAACCTCTGGCAGTGCAAGTTGCAATGTCTGAAGGGGGAGTGTGTGATATATAAATAGGGGATATTGCTTAGACATGGAAAGGAATAAACGTTTTTTGTTTACTTTAGGAGTAATATGCATCACATAGTAACCAGATGTAGGACTTGTTTGGACCATCATAGAGAAGCTTTTAGGCTATGTAAACGAGTCAGATAATTCTCGTCCGATAATTGCCAAAGGGCTGATACCGGACAGAAATCTGGCGTGTGTACAGCGATGGTCATTCATGGGTCTGTGCTGGTCGATCCACAGACGATGAACGAACGCACAGAAAGTGAGGGGGAGAGAGTAAAGCTGGGTGCCGCTCCATTGTTCCCCACACTCCATAGAGCAGAACAACACAAGGTACAGCACTCGTTCATGCATCTTTCAGTCTTTTTGTCCTTGTAAAGGATCATGAAATATCCTTTCCAACAACAAATATTGAACGTGTGTATGCAGCCTTAGATTTTCAGACCAATCGGCAATATAATCACCAGACCTGACCACAATGAACATGCAGTGCACTCAGGGCACTATTTTACCATTATCTTACTGAGACAAATATGTAGAGGCATTTCTGTAAGTATGCAAAAAGCTGTCAGCATGATCAAGCATGTCCTGAAAACAACAAACTTTAGTGGACATGAAAAAAAGCCTTCAACATGTAGGCAATGGATACGTTTGTTCACATGCCCTCAAACCCCAGTGAATATTCAGTGAAAATTTCCATGTTTGTTCTGTTCTAGCTGTGAAGTCAGCTGTGTTCAGATCTGCTGCTTTACTCAATTCTTCATGGTCCTGGCTGGGAAAATTACTCCAACCTGCTATCATACCTCACTACACCCATGAAAGCTCAGTATAGGAGGACCCAAACAGCTGCTCTACAGAAGATCAGACGGGGGTCTCTGCAGATCAGTGTTTAGTGTCCAATTTATAAACCTGGAAATAAAAACCACCAGTGTTGCTTAAAGAAGACCGTACAGACATTTTTTGCATTCCATAAACCTGCTCAAATATGATAGAAGGAAAGCAGGCCAAAAGCCACATCAGTGACTTGGTAGGTGCCATAAACTCTTTATCGAGGCCTGTTGACACTTGTCTGGTTTGCAAAGCGAGCGAGGAAAAAAAATGTTTAAATGCACACAAAGCACGCAGTAATTGCGTATAATTTGAGTAAAAAGAACCGTCTCAGTGATTTTCCTGTTATGGAAAACAGAACTGAGGTCAATAAAAGGAATTGCAAAGCAATTCTTAACAAAAGAGAACTTTTTTCCTAAACTTTATAAACTTCTGCACTATTGGCAATCTTCAAATTGATGGCTGGCAAGGGCACAACGTGGAATGCACCTACCGGTAATTCTAGGAATAATTTGGCTCAGATGTCCTAAAGAACATCTATAGAGGCCCATTAAAAAAGCAAGGGCCACACCACCTTGAATGCGCCCGATCTCGTCTGATCTCGGAAGCTAAGCAGGGTTGGCCCTGGTTAGTACTTGGATGGGAGAAATGCAGGGTTCATATAATATTACATCAGCACACTTTACTTTTTCATGCACCTGTATTCTAATCCTAAACATTTTTTTTTAACAGAATGTGTAGATATGGACATCAGGCCAGTCTGGAGCTGTTGTACAAATGTACAGTAACCCAGAGACCAATCTAATCATCTTTGCCTTCCATAAAATAAAGATGGCACATGATATGTTTCCAATAGCAGCTGCTTCACCTCCTTAATCCAGTTTCTATACATCTGACTCTGTTTGTAACAAGCCTTATTCTGGCTTCATGAAAGCAAGCAATGATTTTTGCCAATTTGTTCCGACTCCTGTAAAAGATTTTTTTTCTTATAGATGATCAGATTGGTCTCTGGGTTACTGTACATTTGTACAGCAGCTCCAGACTGGCCTGATGGTCCAGTTGTACAATGTCCATATCTACACATTCTTTAAAAAATTAAATGGCCAGTTAAAGGGGGGAAAAAGTCTGAACCTGATGACCACTTATGTCCCATCTTGGTATTTGTCACCACAAGTAAATATATTATTGCAGAATGTTGCCAGCTGGTCCTTACCTTCCAGCCGCTGCCAGCTTCTTTGTAATATGGGAAATTGTCACATATCCATTGGTAAATCTCACTAAGAGTCATTTTCTTTTTTGGCGAGCTGTTGATTGCAAATGTGATGAGGCTGGCGTAGCTGTAGGGCGGCTTGCCGTCTTTGTGCTGCTGTACTTCCTCCTGGTCCAGTGTGGTGTTGGGGTCGATGAGTGCGCTCTTCTTGGTGATGCCGGATCCATGGGTGCTCTGGGCAGAGTCAGCATTCTGTATGGCAGCCCTCACGGTCAGCTGGGGAAGCCAGTCCATAGAGGTGAGGCTGCTCTCGAGCTCTGAAGTCATTTTTAGCTTTTAGTTTTTTTGATTGAGTAGACACTGTGCTTGAGTAGGGGAAGGGGAAAGGGGGGATAATCCAAAGCAAATAGGTCTCCGAGAACTGTAACCTTAAGATTTCCAAATGAAGGGATGACCGAGATTTAATCTGAAAGAACAGAAGACAGTGGTGGGTTGGTGAGATTTTGCCTTTAAAACTAAAAAATAATTTTATGTATTACCATCATTCAATGCACTTTACAAACAGCTTGTATATTAATTATTTGAATCTGTGCAATGTAACATCTGGCACAGTCGCACTCAAGATTGGTAGAGGGTAGGGCAGCACTAGGAACCAATCAGGGAACTTTTTTGTCCTCCCTGGTCCGCTCTTTTTCCCCCTCATCAAAACATTATTACAATTGTTAAATAAAAGCTGTTATATTTATATAACCAGTTTTAAAACCAGCAACAATTTCACTAGGTTTCTGCAATTTCTGGTAGAAGGGGCTAGCAGGATAATGCACTTAGTGACCTGAAAACGTGGAAACTGTGGTAATGCCCCCAAGTGATTCAAAGTATCCATGAATAAAAGACCTGAAATCCAAGTAATGAAAAGGATGGGCCAGAGTTAGTCAGAACGGAGAGGAAAGGTGATGTTGGATGTCATCCAGAGGCAGGTTCTATCAAACTTGTTGCAGTTTCTAGTGCTCATTATAAAAAGCTGACTGTGAAATCAGAGTCAGCATTTGCAGTACTTGTATAACTGGGGAGCTTTAAAGTAAAATGAGGGATCATTAGGGTATACCAATATCCCCTAGGATTTGAAAGCAGGGGTATGAGAACCTGAATGTGACTTGGCATTTGCTTGCCCTGTTCAGAGTCAGGATAGCCAATCCAGTGTGACAGTGTTTTGTCTAGAAGTGGTGCCATCCAACTAGATATACAGTCACAAAGCTGGGGAACTTTTGGGAATGAATAGACAGAACTACAAACTCCTTGGCAGGAAAAATAGCTCCCTTTCATGTATTTTATTTGTGCATTAGGAATGAGAAACATTGTTGCCATGGGGGTTAGAGAGTGTTATGGTGCTGTTCATTTTGACACAATAAGGCAACACAGCATTAACTCGCATTAATTTGCAGCCATTCGGAAACCACTTTAACACAATATGCTGTGTTGGCAAAAAAAGATGCATGTCTGTTGGCATTGTTCCTGAAGGAAGAATTCACATAAAAGTAACAGACAATATTACCTGGTGTGCGATGTTACCAATGTGTTGCTCCTTTCATGTAAACCCATCTGGACAGGGATAAGTAAGCTGAAATATAGAAAAAAAAATCATATTGAATATAAGCACACAAAAAAAATACACAAAATACTTATTTATAAAATATCCAAGGATTACTGAGGTTTGAGCGGTTATATGCTGAAAGTGCCCATGTGTCCTCTTAGTGTTTTTTTTTTAACCAATTCAAATGGAAATAAAGTCCCACTATGAAAAATCCACAATCAGGCAGGAGGTTTTTGCAGAACGGGTCAGGCGATGTCCTCTCTGCAATAACAATTCTTACTGCTCGATTGCTGCATAGCTGTCAAATTTTGCTGCACTGCACATGAGCGGCGGCGACCTGCGAGGGAATGGGGACAGGCTAGTGGGTTTAGTTCTGCTTTAATCAAAACATTTTGGAGTAGACACATCTGTAAGTAATCTGTTAAAGTGAATCTAACATTTCTCCTGAAATACTATATTACGACTGACAGTTCTGAGATGAAAAAGTCCCCCCCCTCCCCTTATTTATTTTTTACCTGCTGATCCTGCCACTGTCCTGTCCCCTTTACGCAAGAAAAATTTTTTTTTGCCCCAAGACAGAATTGTAGGAAGACACTCCTGTTCTCCTCATTTGTTTTTATCCAAGGGGAGATGTTTTATAGCCCAAGGAGAACTGGCAGGGCTAATAACTAATAATTTTTTTTTAATGCAGAGTAAATTTCCTCATATTAAGAGTTTTTGTGTTGCAGCAAGTTCTGTTAAATCAAAGGATGTTCCTAGATCTACTAACTCCACCAAAAGAAGCAGCAATATGACTGGATAGCGTGAGCATGGCAGTGTTCTCCTCAGCTTCTTTTAGCCGGGCGTTTCTGGGTGGTTACTGAAGAGATGAGCCACAAAACAGGGACCACCACTCGCCTAAAGCTTCTTCTCAAAATATTTTAGAGAAAATACTGCATGGCTTAATTGATGAACTATACAGGCAATTGTGAGTGATTTACCCATGCTAGTTAAACTGCCAGCAAAAAAGTGATCGCTTTAACCACAAGGATGTAGCCAATGCGTTGCTATAGTGTAAGTTACACAAGTAGTATATGCTGCAGGAAATATTGCACAGTGCTCCAAATATATACCAATAATTGCTTCCTGTATTGCTTACTGCATAGGGAGTAATTTGTTTTATCAGCGTTACAATCAGTTACTCCACTTAGTGATCACTAATTTAAAAGCAATAGATAAGTCATTAAAATGTATCCTTCCCACAATAAGAATGTGAAACTTGCATGACTAACAATGTAAAAGTCTCACAATAACTGAGTCACATATCCAGCATGGTATGATGGACTCCGAGCTTGTGGACATCAACAGCATCCAATCCCCTGAATCCTTTTTTCTTCAAAAGGTGTACATTCATACACTTGAGAAAGCAGCCCAAGTAAAAAAGCCTGTCCCCTGCCAGCATGCCTCAGAGAAGAACCCTTTTTCCCCCTTTGCTCCCGCAGATTCGGACTTATAATGAAGCACATTAGCAATGTCTGCTGATTTCAGACCTTCGCTTTGACATAGCAGGTGGCATATATGGATTTCGGTCAGGGTACTTTCCCTCAATGCCATAAATGCGTCTCTTTTACTTTACATAATCAATAAAAAAAATACCAGCATATAAATATGAATGAGCAAAGCTTAGGCAACATACTGGGGGTGTTAGACCTCCTTTTCTTCTATCACACAGAGAGTATGGGTCTCTCTCAACAACAGGCTTTCCTATTCTCTAACACACACCCCAAACACCTCTTTTTCATACGACAGTGTTCTTCCCAGCCCTTTTAGCCAGACGCACCATCCAGAGCTTTTCAGTAACCACCCAGCTGTTTTTGGGCGGTTATTGCAAAGTTGGGTGACAATACAGGGGCTGCCATCCACCTACAGCTTCTTCCCACCCAGAATGATTATATTGGGAACAAATACGTGTCGTTAACCTCCTGTTAATAATGTAAGTTGATATCACCCACTCAATTTGGGTAATGTGCCTAAGCCCTTAATGTCCAAGTAGGGACAACTTATGAGAAAATGTAAGGACAGAACATTAGGCTACTTGCGGCACTGAAAAACTGTTAGGTATTATATATAATTAAAAAAACACTTTTAATAAATATACAAGAATTATAAAGAACCATAAAAAATGGGAGTAACAGAGGTAAAAACACTGTATCCTTCAATAAAGTTTATACAAATGTGTATCAGGAATCAAAGGGACAGAGAAGTTGAGCCTCATCGCAACGTGTTAAGTCCATGTGGGCTTCTTCGGGGGATAACAGAGACCATTACATTACAGTGTTGATAGTATGCCCAATCAAGAATAAAAGCCTGGATGACCACAGCGGGCTCGCTACTACACTCCTTGGACATATAAAAAATCTCCCTACTGTAGCTAAATTCAGCTACTGGAATCGGGAGACATTCCCTATATCAAATGATCCACGTTAGGTTTCATCCTCTCATTTTGTCTTCCTCTATCAACGTATAACTTATCCAGACCTCCATTGATATAGATTGTGAAATTCTACCCTTCTTGAATCCTTTCTAGAAGGAATATTTTCTTCAACAACCTTAATGAATCTTCCCATGATACATGAGTCAGTGAGCCCCCCCAACAATTATCGCTGTCTGAACCTATAAAAAGCACCTCAATATTTCTTTATTTGGGTCTACACCCAACTATTAATATACATATATTGCTTTTATTCTTGGTTGGGCATACCATAAACAGTAATGTAATGGTCTCTATTATCCCCCGAAGAAGCCCACATGGGCGAAACGCGTCGGAATGGTACCCAACTTCTCTGTCCCCTTGATTCCGGATACACGTTTGTAAAAACTTTGTTGAAGGATATAGTGTATTTACCTCTGTTACTCCCATTTTATGCTTTTTATAATTCTTGTATATTTAACAACAGTGATTTTTTAATTTCATACAATACCCAAACGTTTTTCTGTGCCGCAAGTAGCCTACTGTTCTGTCCTTACATTCTTCCCACCCAATTTAGAAAACTTTCTAGGGAGAATACTGACTTTTCCAATGTGGCCACAGTTCAAGTTAATGGGTCAGGTTAACCATATGGGCATCAGTTATTCAGGTACAGGTAAAAGCACCCCTGGACAAAATCAGATCAGCCTTTTCTAAATGTTGAATTATAAAAGTGACGATCAGATTTGTAAAATTGCAGATGAGATCTGCTATGAGTTTGCCCTAAACATTTTGCACTGGGGATGTATTTGGCTGCTTTAGGTTCACGCCTTTCTTGGGATCGAGTGATCCTGTGCAGCTCCCCGTGGCTGGCAACTTGCTTGAAAACTTTCATTGCAGCACTTTTGCCAGCTCACAGTACAGTGCTGTCCCTATTTATTCCCTATGGAGAAACGGGTTACTATTACACAAACCGTAACACACTGCAACCTCACCGCCAGTGTGAATCTAGCATTAAACTGACAGTTCAGTTGCACAATAAATGAAACAAATATTAAAAAAAAATCTAAAACAATCACAGCTGTGCCTCTCTGATATTGCAAGCTGTCTGGCTGTGCCAAGACCCTTTTCCATTCATTGAACCTCTGGTCTGGAACAAGTATGCAGTTAATGGCAGCTGTATTTCCTCATCTGCATACTTGTTCTAGGTCAGTGACTCAAATCAATGCGTCTAAGAATTCACCCCACAGCCCTCACACCTTGCAGCACTTTCAGTTCACGTACATGACACATCACATAAATACTGCTTATTACCCTTTTGTAATTGTGTGATGGACCTTGACGAAAATTACAGTAGCTTACAGCAATGGGCCTAAAAGTTACTAAAGTTTGCACAGATATTAGATCAGTAGGAGGATAAGAATGTTGCAAAAATATAATCGATGTGTGAAGAGTCTGTTCACACTTGCGCAATTTCCTGCTATCAATGCACGGCTTTGTGGGGGGTAATATTCTGCACAATACTAAAATGCCACTGGTGTGGTGACCATATTAAAGAAGACCCATCACAAGCAAAAATAAATAATTGTTTTTTCAATTTTCCACAATATCCCCTCACCTTCCTTCCATCTTGACCAAAGGTGAAACCACAGCCTCCCGAGATACCCGTGCAGTGCTCAACCCAGAAATTTTTTTTAAGCCGGGTGGGAAGAAATTGTAGGTGGGTGGCAGCCCCTGTATTGTGACCAAAAACCTTTAGTAACCACCCAAAAACAGCAGGGTGGGTGCTGGAAAGTGCCGGGTGGTGCACCCAGCTAAAATGGCCTGGGGAGAACCCTGCCGTGTCACATATCTCAGGATGCTGCAAGGCTGCTCCTTCTGCACATGCATCATCAGGGGTTTTCCTCTAACATATAAAACAAGGGCTTGTTCTCACTCATGCTCAGTTTTTGTTTTTTTTGTTTTTTTACACACGTCATCCAATATTGCGCCTGTACAATGTGAGATCTAGAGACATCAAGAAGGTGGAAAAATGAAGATGGCGGCACTGAACAAAATCACGAGCCCAAGAAAGAAAAGGGAAGCTGAAGCAGCATAGATTGGCTGCACGCGGTGTGTACATGGATGTAGAGCTTTTATCAAGTAAGCATGCTCTCAAAACAAATAGTAATATGAAAAATGAATGATGATACCTTTAGTAATGCTTTACTGCTTTAATGCTTCCAAGCCTCATCGCCATTACTTTTTTTAATAAATAAAGTACAATGCCAGCAATGGTTTTAAGGAGGCACGGTGACCGAAGTAAATGCCACGTAAAAGGTGTTGACTTTCTTTTTAATTTCTCTGTAATTTCTTACAGATATGTGAAAAGGTACCGCTGTACTCTTGGCCATAAACAGTCCGTGGGTAAAAGTAAAAGACGCAAATCAAGAGCGGGTTCCAATAGTGAGGCCACTTGTGATGAACAACATCTAGGAGGGAGAGGATAGATACCTAGGTCCTTATTACTTGTGCCCAGAAATTAGGATCAATTCACCACCATCAAGAACCTGATGATAGAAGCCGGTAGGTCAAGATGGACAGACTGCCAACAAAGCAAGTTTATAAGTATACAAAAATAAAGTAGAATAAAGAAGGACAATAGTATCACCGGTAGATGCTACTGGTATCACTGATCTTTGGAAAAGCATAACACGGACAGGGTTTGTAATTCTTAATGTTTCCATTGAGAGCAGTTTGCTGGCATGAGAACATCACCGGATCCAGCTGAAACCCAACTTCAATTAAGGTCTATGGGCTGTTTGAAACATTTAGTTCAATGTACCATTGTGTTTAGGCAACAGATTCAATTTAAAGCCGACTTTGTGATATGCTATTCCAAAGGCCTGGCTGTGGCGTCTGGCAGCGGTGCCCGAATCACATGATTGACAGAACAGCATTGCTATGTAGTTAGCGGATTGCCTGTAGCTCATAGAAAGATGTGCCTGTATATAATTTGGGCTTGGCGGGCTTCTTTGGTTGCCAAGTCATAAGGATGCTGCAGGCCTTTTTGCTCAGTGTGATTTAGTTTTATGGTCACACAAAAACCACAGAATGTAATATTCTCCCCTCGATACCGGAAGTCTACTTTTCTTTAAACGTGAGATAAGTTAGTCAATTGTTCCTCCAAAATTCTTTTACATGTCTTACAGCCACATACACATTGTTCATATGTACATAGAGCACATAGGCTGTGAATCCTCTGCTGATCACTACAGCTGTCTGGGGAATGGCAGAATCTAATTCTGATATCATAAACACCTCTCTGTGCCAAGGCTGAAGTCTGCCAGCAGTAAGTGGCTCCACAGCACAAAAAGAAGCAACAATTGTACAGCTATAGCTTAACCTTACTTCTCATCATCTTTTACCAGGCAGAAGTAACAGCAGCTGACCATGCAAAATGCATTCTTACCAATGAAGAGTAATAAAAGTAATCCTGTAAGACACTCACCCATCGGCAGACAGTGTTTTGGCTGTTTTGCAGTGCTCCCGATGCAGACCCCTACTATTGTAAAAGTCGGTGGATTGAATCAAATGGCCAGTGGTGGGGACTCTATCCAGAGGTGCTGAATAGAAATGGTGCCCAGAGCTCTTCAAAAAAAAGGTTTCAAGACGTGTATACAAAAAAAAGGTGGGTATTCAAGACACACAAATAGCACATTAATGTTTACTTGTGATGGAAGAGTGCATGTATGTTGTATACAAAATCTGCATCATCTTTGCTAGGAATACCAGAAAAGAAGAAAAAGGCTTGAATAAAATTGCAGTCCTGAAGAGAGATTTTTCTAATAATATTTGGCAGCACAATGGCTTAGTGGTTAGCCCTCTGGCCTTTGCAGCGCTGGGTCCCAGGTTCGAATCTCAGCCAGGACATTGCATGGAGTTTGCAGGTTCTCCCCGTGTTTGAATGGGTTTCCTTAGGGTACTCCTGTTTCCTCCCACATTCCAAAAATTTGATTAATTGGCGTCCCCCCAAAAAATTGACCTTAGACAGTATTGAAGACATATGACTGACGAAGGGACATTAGATTGTGAGCACCTTTGAGGGACAGCTAGTGACATACCTATGGACTTTGTTGTGTTGGCACTACATAAATACTGTGTAAAAATATTTATTTCATGAAAATTGTTGGATTAACGAAAATCTAAGTCAAATGTTGCACAAAGTATAGGTAAATCAATTGTAGCTGCAGGATTCATGTCAAGTCCCAGCCGTGTCCCATTGTAACCCAAGTATGTTGCAACATCCCCAGCACACTTGTGACCGGTACCCTTTAAAACAGAGCTGAAGGGGAGATTCCTGAAAATATTGACTTTCTCAATGACTCATCTTCTCGATTTTGTTTGATGAGTCACTTCATGTTTTTACAGCAGCATGGAGGAGGCACATTGCTACCCTGTGTGGGTCTGACACATGTTTAATGAGAGAAAAAAAGGAGAATCTTCAGGTCATGTACTGGCAGTAAAAGAGCCACACAACCGGTTTTACAACAGCTCAGTCTGGCTGATTGTTTGAGCTCTTTTAAGGGAAAGGTGCTACGATAATGCACATTCACCACTAAATCGGAGACATTTCAAAAGACTTTCACTATATGTGGGCAATAAAGCGTCAGTCCGCTCACTTTTATTTTATTTTTGGTACACGTTGGAAAATGGAAGCTCAATCCCTGGCAAGCAGATACACAGTTGAAATAAATAAATTTAAAGAGTTTTACCAGCTAAAAAAGTAGTCCTACTATTCCAGCCACTGTCATGATTAAGATGGCAAAGCCAGGTTGGTGATCTCAGTTTTTTACTGCATCTAAAGTGGCAATAAAGTCCCATTTTAGAATTTGGCGACCAGGCAGGTTTTTATTGCAGAAAGGGACAGGCGAAAGTGTTCTCCCCAGCCACTTTTAGCTGGGTGCACCACCCGGCACTTCTCAGCAACCACCTGGCTGTTTATGGGTGGTTACTGAAAAGCTGGGTCACAATAAGGTCCATCAGCCCACAACGGCTTCTTCCCACCCAGCTTTAAACAATTTCTGGGGAGAATACCGAGTAATGTTCCTTCTGTAATACCTATTCTTACCTGCCTGATCGCTGCCCAGCTGCCAAATTTCACTGAGCCGAATGTTCAAAGATTAGAATGTGGAAGAAGATGGCAGTGCCTGCAACTGAACGAGGACAGGTGAATATTGACGGGGTTTAGTTATAGTGGCTAGGTCATTGACCCACCTTCAGCCTGCAGAATAGACAGTGATGGTCTATTAGCACCGTAATTATGTCATCTGAGCATTGGTTGCAGAACGGAGGAAAGCACCACAGCCTGACCAGCCCACTCATGAGTTTTAGTTCTGCTATTAATGGAGCTCAGAAACAGTTTTTCTGCTTAACAGGGGTACTTTTTATAAAGTAATAATGTGATTTAATAAGGTCATATGCCCAAAGACTTATCAACAATAAGCACTGTAATAAAGCAAAATTAAACCCTGCTATGCTGACCTGTCCTTGTTTCCATACAGGGTGCCCCCATCTTCTTCCTAGTAGGGACTTTTAGTCATCTTGATTGGCTGGCCTGGGATAAAGAACTCCTGTGAAGGAGTTAATTTAGTCTCGGAAAGCATAAGTGCATCTCAACAATTTTGACAGTTCAGTGGAGCGATCAGGCAGGTAAGAATGGTTACTGCAGCAGCATTGCCTATTCCTTTCTACAATAAGGCCCTGCCCGATGACCAATTTTTGTAGTGGAGTTTTACTTCCACTTTAAGCCATGGCATTTTGCATGCTTTCATAAAGGAAACTCTTTAAAATAAATAAATAAAAGTTCTGGTGTGCTGGCTGTATGCCTTGAATGCCATTGCCACACAATTCTATGCAAAAACAACCAATGCAGAAAATTAGCATTTTACTGCATTACCTAGAACACACAGATCTGTAGGGGCTGTTACTTAAATGAAGTGTAAGTTTTATGATCAGTCTACTTTATTGTGCCAAAATACCTTTTAAGAGAAAAATGAATGAAATGTAAAATCTCTTATCTGATTTGAGTGTGAAATTCCCTGTGTTGGAAATAATATATACAGGAGGCATTTACAGTAGAAATCAGATACCAAACCACTGAGTTCACCTAATCATTACTTCTTGGTAAAGAAGGCATCCCACACTACCACTCTGTAATTAATGGCTCATTGCACCGTGTTCTCCAGAGACAAAGTAAAACAAAAATGAGCACATTCCCCCAACGCATACCTGCAGTAGTGCAGTTTTAAACAATTGTCAGTGTTGTCTTTTTTATTTTTTGTGCTGTTTAAAGTTGAATTTAGGTGCCAATTGGTAATCACGGAGGTGATTACTGCAGAAAGGGGCAGGCGATGTCCCTTCTGCAATAACTATCCTTACCTGCCTGACCAGTTGTCAAATGTTGCCAAACTGCGAATGTGCAGCTCAGCGTTTGTTTCCAGGGATAATACCCAGCAATTCCGGCTTCCTTTGCAGGTGATGAACTCCACGCTTGAGTGACATCATCCCGGCCTGGGAAATCAAGGTGGCCAGACATGGGAATGAAGAAGAAAAGAAGAAAGAAGATGGCGGCGCCCGTGACAAAACAGGGACAGGAGAGTATTCCCTGGGTTTAGTTCTGCTTTAAGCTGATGATGGCCACATTGATTTGTGGTCTACTGGTTGCTAGAGATGGCAATATCTGATGAAATATTCTAACCAGTGCAATATTGACGTATATACGTAATATCACCAGTATGCTACTGTAGCCAGTCTTCATTCTGCTGCAGAACTGGAGCTGCTTTCCAAGGATCTTCATCATCCGACACTTCCAGATACCAACATATATCTCCAGTGCAGCTCTTCCCATTCCAGCTGCTACAATACTACGGTGTCTATCCAACTCTGGTAGGGAGAGTCAAAGCATGATGTGAAGAGATGCAAGTCTCTGACACACCTGAAAGTATTGGATGCACGAGATTCCTGCAGCATTACAGCTTTGCAATTGAGCAACAATCAGATGCAAAGAAGGGGGGTTACTAGGTATAACTGTACTATTCAGTGCTTTACACTTTCTTTTCAGCAATGGGGTAATTCCACTAATAAGATGGACACCGCTCAATCCCCTGGAAAGACCATTACTGCTCTAATGGAAATCTGTGGGTGCAGCAGAATACATTAACAACATTTATCTGTTGGACCAGTTGCCTAGAAGGTGCACAATGCAATATTTCTCTGCTTCGTCCCTTCCAATACAAAGCATAGTGAGTATGCCGATTATGCTCATGTATCACTGAAAACTTTCTCACAAATATCACCAAACATTGGCATATGTTGGGATAAAAAAAATTGTAATTATTGTTTATTTTGGAATTTAAAACCAATTTTCCATTTTTTACAGACTATGGAATGGTTAGAACCAGTGTTGGGTTTGATTGCTGTCGGTGTTTCCATTGATAAGATTTCCAGTTCCAAGACGAGTGGGCAATCTTTTAAAATCAGGGACACAGGTAGTAATATGACCCAAAAGAGAGAAACTACACTGCTATGAAAATCTTAAAATAAAAATAAATGTAGTTACCATGAGTACTAATTAAAGGTAATCTTTCCCATTTTGCATTTTATAACTTCAATTCACAGTGTTTTCCTATGCAATGGTAAAATATCAATAGGACCATTGTAGCCTGGATTCTAATTTTCCTGGATTTTAGCACCTGTGTGGTACATGGATATCAAATACGCATTGGCTTACCCGTGTATGACTAACAAACTGGTACCACTGTGTAACAGTCTTCATGGCTTGAGTCAAAATGAGCAAACATGGCCTACAAGGTCACACTACCCCGCTACGTCAACACAACGCTACAAACTGCTCCGAATAACTGAATGAAAGTCCAAACAAGCTCACGTCTTCATACCATGTTTACAGGAATCTCCACCAAAATGTGTTTGTCTCGTACACAGAAGAGAAAGCAGATATTTAGGTAACAAAAGCACGAGATGCTAACCGGACAACTTTTATTAAAAAAATAAAAGGTTGGCGTAACAAAACTCCAAAGACAGAGTGATAAATGTATAATGTTGATCTTACTAAGGCTGCGTACACACATGCCATACTTGTCGTTAGATCCTTTCCAACAATAGAATGAACGATACATGAATGAGTGCTGGGCATACAGTGCCAGTCTGCTCTATGAAGAGGGGAGGGGGAGAACCATGGAGCAGCACCCCACTGCACTCTTTCCCCTTACTTTTTTTCTGATCGTTCGCATTCATTTGTGGATCCGCCAGGACAGAACTATGAACAACGAGCACTATACACACACCAGATTCTCATCTGATATCAACCCTGAGACGATAATCTGACGAGAATCATCTGTTGTGTGGATGCAGCCTTAAACCCTTGCACAGCAAAATGCAAGAAGGTGGGTCAGTATTGTAACCAATTCACAGATCTATCAGTCTAACAATAGAGCCTTGCTGATAGTAAGGGGGCAGCAGACGAAGAGGTATAATGACACCCTAACAAAATGCTGCTTCTTAATAATTCATCCAGAAGATAGGGTGTGGGTCCTTGATCAACCTGCCTGTTTTACGAGCACTAGAGGTAAAAACATTGCCTGTGTTGTCTGGTTTGGGTGCCTGAAGTATAAAATTAAAGCGTACCTAAACGCAACATTTTCAAAAGGGTAGACAGCTCTTCTATACACAATAAAAATGCTGCGACGATCAAGACTTAATGGGAGTGCAAAGTCCAGGATGCGTGGCGTAGGTAACCCAGAAGGCTTTGGCTGCTCCTTCTGCTAATGCCTGAGATCAGGGGCATTTTTCCTCTGAGGGCATGCGCGAAATCAGCTTTCTTCCCCCCGCCCCTTCAAAGGGGCTATGTCACCCAATCTCGCACCTGGAGAAAGAAGACCAGAAGGGAGGACTGAAGATGGCAGTGCCCTGCACCAGGATGAAGAGAAATCCCCAGACAGCACGGGATCGGACAATTGGAAGAACCAGCGCCATCAAGGGACCTGCAAGATTAGGGTAAGTGTAATTTTTTTGCTTTTAGTTTAGTCCTGCTTTAGGTTAGGTAAATGGAATTGCAATGAAGCAGTGGCTAGGGCTTAAGCAGGCAGTTGGCAGGCTCCATTATTTTTTAATAAGGAAAATGGCATAGTATAATATGTGCAAGAAAGGAATGTGATGTGTGATGGTATTTGGAAGTGGGGAAGTTATGTGCTGGAAATCTTGTGACTGACCATGACTTCAATGTCAGCCTCTTCTACTCAGAAGCCAAGAAGAGAACAGAGGAGCACAGAAAAAGAGAAGGAACTTCGGAATCAGACTCCCAGCTCCCTTGTATACTGACTCCCGATGCTGTTGCTCCCAAGATTCTTGCTGCAGAAGTTCTAAAATCCTCCTCCTCAGAACCTGGAAGCTGTGACCCTGGGAAGGATATGCAAAGGTGCCAATATTTTATCAGATTTGGTCACCTTGCATTTTTCTACCTAGAGAGCTAAAATCTAACTTTACTGCCTAACTTCTTACTCTGGGGCGTAGACGGTACATAATCCTTACCTTCTGTGTAGCAAAATCTACAGGTAACAAATTATGAGCTAACAGAGACAATTAGGTAGGGGAGCAAGGTCTGTAGAAACGGCTTCTTGCAGGCCCCAAAGATTGGAGCTGCTGGTCTTCCCAATGTTTGGACTGCCAGCACCACTACTGTGCCACTGTGCAAAGGTTTCCTTTCCAAATCCAGATGGCAATGTATAAAAAATACCCAGTGCAAGTTTATCATCAGTTCAAAGGTCCGGACAGGTGTGAGCTGCCAGAGCCAAAAGGGATGGAAATGCAAGGTCCTTGAAGGTTTTAATAATAATAAGGTAGGTGAGAAGGAATGTAGCAGGGACACTCTGTCCCCAAATTCTATCATAATTTTTTTATTAGGAGTAGACTGGACAATAGAGTCCTGAGGACCAGTCAGAGGGAGACGGAGGAGAAATCGATACCTGAAGTAGATTTCCTCAGTGGCAAAACAAAAGTGAAATTTGTCTACTATTAAGGAAAATATATCCCTCAGCTTACCACCCTTTAAAATTAATGTTAACGTCCTCTCTTAACTTTATACCAGGGAAAAGCAACCACAGTCTTTTAAAACGGCATAAAGACCAGCATTACAGAGTAATTTACCTTTAAAGAACCACACCTTCCTTTACTGCTGTTTATTAATTAGATAATTAGCTAATCTGAAGAGAAAGCCAGAATGATTTGTCAACACAGGCTGGCTGAGAAACCAACATGTCAAAGCAATCCGTAAATCCAGAGACATAGGCAGTCATGGCTGTGTGCAAATCTGCTTGGGCTTGAAGAATTCCTTCATGATCCTGGAACTTAGGCTATGTATACACGTCAGATGATTCTTGTCCGATAATCGCCTCAGAGCTGATATAGGAAGAGAATCTGGCGTCCGTCCTGGCGGATCCATGAACAACTGTAGTGGAAGTGAACGGAGATAGAGCGCAGTGGGGTGCCGCTCCGTCATTCTCCCCTCCCCATAGAGCAGAATGACGCTATAGCTCTCGTTCAGTCTTTTGTCATTGGAAAGGATCGTGAAAGATCCTTCCCAACGCCAAATATTGAATTGTGTACGCAGCCTTACTCTGTCCTTGTACTTGAAGCTAATGAAGCGAAATCAATTATGAACAATCCCAAAAAAATAATTGGGGAAAGAAATTTCATAGCAAGAGACATCCTTTTCCTAAAGAAGGCAATAGCAAACCAATAGATCGAACAATATATGACAGGGTCACTTTAAAGCGTAAAGCAAATGTAACCTATTTTGCATGGGAAAATTAGAATGTATGTAAAAGCATGAAAAAAGTGTCAGTGATGTCCTCGTTTTAGAAAAGGTTTTTTTTTTCCTGACATTTACTGTAAAAGTGACACATAATATTCACACTTCTTGCCATGATTCATAACAAAATATCTGAGATGAGTAGGACTGTCAAATCTAATAAAACTTTACCACCTGCGGAACGTGTAATACGTTTTAGTAAAGATGGATTCCTTGTTTAATATTACAGAGAGGCAGCGACACATCACCTACAGAATTTTCACACCTACTATCATAGAACCATGCTGGCTAAATAGAAAAAGTTGCTGATAAAAATATCTTCTTTTGGGTTAACCAAACCACTAAATGACTTTAGGCCAAGTGACCAATGACCAAGCTT
Organism: Pyxicephalus adspersus; assembly: GCF_032062135.1. Classification (NCBI taxonomy): domain Eukaryota; kingdom Metazoa; phylum Chordata; class Amphibia; order Anura; family Pyxicephalidae; genus Pyxicephalus; species Pyxicephalus adspersus. The sequence continues at coordinate 45,908,142 of NC_092868.1, forward strand.
TAATCTGTTAGGAATGATTTCCCACACTCTAACACCGCAAATAAATTGGACACATTTTCACCAAATTTAAAGTTTGTTTCGGAGGCTGAATTTTCTAAAAGGCTTCCTTTAGGCTTAGTCTACACGGACCTTTTCCCCAGCGACTAACCTAAGGCTTGAAAAGCCCATGTTTGAAATTCCCATGCATTCCAATGAGCTAATCTACATCAGGAAGTTTCCTTGAGGCACGTTTTTGAGCGTTATCTATAAAGTTGCTTGCAACGTTTAAAAAATTTAAACGCGGGGTTAACGCTGGAAGACGCCTAAAAACGTGGGAAAACGCGGGTAAATGCTGCTATTGATTACAATAGGGCGTTTTCCCACGTCTATTAAAAACATGGTATACACGTTTTCCAAATAATAAAAGTGCATAAGAACGCATATAAACACAGTAGGAACATTTACATGCGTTTTTAAAAACCTCCATGTAGACCCAGCTTTAAGGAGTTTAAAAAGCAAAAAAGCTTGGAAAAAGTTTAATACAACATACAGTGTTCTCCAAAGAAATGATTTAAGCTGGTTGGGAAGAAGCTGTAGGCGGGCGACAGTCTGTGTATTGTGACCCAACTTTTTAGTAACAACCCAAAAACTCCCGGGTGATTACTGAAAAGTGCCGAGTGGTGAGCCCAGGGTAAAAGGGGCTGGGGAGAACATTTATTAAACACATTCCCATCCAAGCAGTCCAGCAACATCTTCAAAAGTCTTATATGCACAATTTATTTGCTTTATTTCTTATTATATACTCAACAATTCCCATCAAGCTTTCCTAGATGTTTGCTCTTTTTGGACCAAATACTCACTTCTCGTTATTACCTGCCTCATTAACCTCTCTAGAATTGCTCTTTATGTGCTGACCTAACTGTTGGACACCTTTTCTCTTTCCTTTTCCCCTCCTCACTGTATTCTTCCCCCTTTTATGGCTTGGTTACCTGTACCATGTTCCTAGATTGTAAGCTCTTCTGGCCAGGATCCTTTCCTCCTCCCGTGTAACTGTCTGTATCTGTCTGTCATTTACTACCCCTATTTACATTTACAATACATTTCTGCATTGTTAAATATCTTTTTTGTCCCTTGATATTTAATTGTTGTACTTTCCTGTCTTAATGATACACATATCCACATATCAGAATAATTCTAGGGGTGTCACCCTGGCAGAACAAGAATGAAAATCTCCCTAGTTGAGGCAAGGAAATAGGACCCTGACCAAAAAATCAATGCTACCCTATTCCATTTTTTTATTTTTGGATAGAGAAGATGGGCATTGGTCACAGAAGGTATTTACCGGTTGTCTGGGAATTCACCACCACTGTACCTTGCCCCATGGTGGCATCCCGCATGTTGCTCCTGGTTTTTGGCTGAGTAGTAAAGTAAAATAGTGGATTTTTGGGATGTCAGACCATAAAAGGTACTCAAAATCCACAACAAAAACGTATGCTCAATGTTGTGAATCTCAACTGTGTCATTAGTTACCCCTAAAGGTGCTGGTCGGTCATTTAGCTAAATCTGATCACTTTTTGGCAGCACTACATTTACAGGAACACGAGCGCTGGTGAACATTCTTGTTCATATCAATAAAGAGGATGGGGGAGGGTAAAACAGACACAAGATATGACTACAGAATTGTTTTCCTCCTCCGTGGTCCATATTATGAATGGGAAGGGGTTTCCTATAACTGGCTAAGAACAAGGGGTCTGATTTAATAAAGCTTTCCAAGTCTGGAGAACACGGACAATGATCCTGGGTGACTAATTCTTTAAATACAATAGAACCTCAGTTATCTGGCACCCACAGGGAATGGCCGATTCCAGTTAACTGAGATTAATTCCTATTTCCATTTCTCAGCCATTCGGCACTAGACTTGAATGGGGAGACTTTTCTCCTATTCACATCTAGTGCTGAATGGCTGAGTGGAGGGAAACCCTGATGACCCTTGAGCCGTCATCAGAGTTTCCCTTTTCTCAGCCAATCACAGAGCTCTGCTATGCTGACAGCTCCGTTCTCCTGATTGCTCTCACAGACCTCGCGGAGATGTGGTATGAGTTCTTGGATGCAGAACACACGTCACAGCTAGGGCTGCAGGAGCAATCAAGAAAGCAGAGCTGTCAGTGCCGGTTATCTGAATATTCCGGTTATCCGAGTTGTTAAAAGATTCTATTGTATCTTTTGCTAATATTTGGCAATTATATTCAGTCCTGGAACAGATCCATCCCAAAATTGCTGGATTACCCAGGTTCTCCCATGATAGCCTCGCTTCTCCATTCCTAAAGTTTTGTTAATCTGACCCAATGAAACTGATAAAAGGCAGCAAAGATAAGGAACAGAAGAAATAATCACTTTTTAAACAAAATACTTCCAGTGGTATATTTAAAGAGAGGTTTCTCTTTTGGGGGGTTTATGTACACTGTAAACTAAATAGCACAGATTGTTCCACAAGACCAATTACAGCAAAAAGCTCCCTAGAAATGCATTCAAACGTATTAAAAGGCGGCAGAAAGCCATCTCCAAAACAACATGCAGCCAACCTAGCCCTCGGCTATGTACTAGGTGCCAAATGAATCTGCTTTTGTTGTGGCTCTGCAGGTTTGAAACATCTTAAAGCAAACCTGTTGTGAGATGAACTAAGTCAATATTGATGGCTCTTTAGAAATGCCAGCTGCCTGGCTGTTATATTTACTCCTAGTAGAGCCGCAGATTCACAAGAATGAAGCCAGAAGAAGGTTACATGTCCTCATGTGCATTCTTTTTCTGGGTTATAAATGCTTAAGGGATGAAATTCGCATGGCAGAGACAGACAATTAACATTTTTTTGATTGATAACTTAGCAATACCAATTCAAAAGTTTCTCTGATGCTTTCCTTTAAACACGAGAAGTCAAAAAGTAAGTAAGCCCCTGTGACCACTAATGTGAGTGGAAAAGCTGCAATTATATCAAACCAGCCTGAGACGTTACCACAAACAGAATGAAAGCACAGTATTACAAACGGCGGAGTAGAAACCACAGTGGTAATAATTAGTGCGTACAAGTGGGAAGGCAGGAGAGAATAGTTTAGTATTTAAGTGCAAAATACCTGGATTAACCAATTACCATACAGAAAACCCAACCCGGTGCCAGCTGTCTGCAACCACTTTATTATCTCCAATGAATGAATTTGTGTCACTTAACAGTAATTACATGTTCATTGTTTGATTTGTTCATTAGGGGTAACAAAAAAATCAGTAAGTAATGGTCCTAGAGGGCTATAGTGTCGTACACGCCATGGATTTTTGGCACCAAGATGATCGTTCTTGGTTGAGCAAAGATCTAGCATCTGGACAGCTATCGCTCCTAATAACATTTATTGACCATGGTGGATCACCGGCGACCAACGCTGACCATCCACTGATAACCAAATGCCAATGACTGCTATTGAATTCTTACTGGCGGCAAAGCACAATTGCCCCGCTTATCAATTTCCCAACATCTACAGCACTCATCTGTTCTATTGTTGCCAACAATCGTTTCCAGCAAACATTATCTAGCATGTGTAAGTAGTTAAATTCCTTGTACACAAAATCCAAATTCCACTGCTGAGCCACTAAAATGAATCTGTAAGGCTATGTACACACATCAGATGATTGTTGTCTGATAATCGCCTCAGGGCTAGTATCGGATGAGAATCTAGTGTGTGTACAGCTCTTGTCCGACATCATTCATCGATCTGTCCTGGTAGATCCAAGAACGATTATAATACAAGTGAAGAGGGAGAGCACAGCGGGGTGCCGCTAAGTCGTTCTCCTCTCTCCCCACAGAGCAGAGCGGCGCCATATGTACATCGCTCGTTTAGTTTTTTGTCCCTGGAAAGGATTGTGAAATCCTTTCCAACGACGTTTATTGAACGTGTGTACATAGCCTTTTAAAACAGCAGCTGACCAATCGTAAGCTTTTTTTTTTTCTGGTGGGACAAGTTGGTAAATATTGAAAGTACACATCTATGTCCTGTGTACAAATATTTGGATAAAATCTAAATGGAACTTCAACCACCTTCTATCTAGAAAAATGGGCACTAGATAGTTCTTCCCCACTATTTTTGGGATTACGGATTCAGCCTCATGTAGCCGGGTACACATACGCATCCCGTCAGCCCTGTAGCACCTGTGAATGAAAATTAGAAATTAGGAAAACATTTAAGGCGCTCGATTGTTGCACGTAAGGTCAGAATTGTAAAAGTCGTGTTAGTCTCATTCTCATGAGTCGTTTCACTTCTGAGTAGTTGAGGTCAGATTTTGCTTTAGACTTTCATCAAACCATTTCCAAGAAGAGTACAGTGAGAACCTACAAATACAATCCACTGAAATAACCACAATCAGATATGAAAAGCACCAATAAACCACTTAAAGCAGAACTAGGCAGAAAAAAACTGATGCAGCTCTGTTTTTAATAATATATCAACAGATGTTGGGGATTCATTTGGCAGGTTGCTCCTCAATCCCTTGGAGAGCAAATCTATCATAGGCAGGTCTGCGCATCTATCACCATTACTACGATGTTGTCTCATTGTCGCAAGTGAAATGTTGTAATTTGTTGCAATTTCATTACAAAGATTTACTAAAAGTCCTCAAGAGGCGCTAAAAAGAAATTCTGGCAAACTGAGGCAGCCAAAACTGGAATTTGGATCTGGTTGTGCGGTCCCATTAATTCTAAGGCCATATTCACACTGGCCATGTGGTGTGGTTACGGCTTTCTCAGTGAACTGATGCTTCAGGGAAGATGCCACATGTAACTTCAGGGTTCTCCCCAGGCCCTTTTAGCTGGGTGCACCACCCAGCACTTTTCAGCACCCACCCGGCTGTTTTTAGGTGGTTACTATAAAGTTTGGTCACAATACAGGGGCTGCCACCCACGTACAATTTCTTCCCACCTGACTTAAAAAAATTTCTGGGTTGAGCACTGAACTTCTACCCATGGCAGCCCTATAGTAAATGAATGGAAGCCAGCTGTCGTATATTCAAATGCTGATTCTTTAAGAACTTACGTTTCGGTGCAATTGACCCAAGCGCAGTGTTCAATCTAGAATTTTTTTTAAGTTGAGTGGTAAAAAATTCTAGTGGCAGAGCCTGTATTTTGACCCAAAATTATCAATAACCACCCAAAAAAAGCCAGGTGGGCACTGAAAAGTACCGGGTGGTGCGCCCAGCTAAAAGTGGCTGGCAGGACACTAGGCGCCGGAAGGCGCATGGGATCCCTTGATCCTTAATCGGGATTAAACCTGGCCTGAATATCCAATAAAGCTATAAAATAACTTGTTACCCACAGTAAGCTACACCCTATAGATCAGCCGTTCCTAAACAGGGTTCTATGGAACCCAATGATCCCTCATGCTACTACGACCTCCAAACCGATAACACCTGCATAGATCTGGAGGCAATGTTTCTCACCAAAGGAGTTAAACCAATGAAGTCTCCGCTTATCTCGAAGATAATAACTAAGTATTCTTCAGTGATTACCAATGTAGCAGAGCCCTTTTTCAGAGACCACCACCAACCGCCAGAGCCGAGGACCATGTCTCCTGTATGGATCGCAGGCTCAGGGCGGTGGGCAGGTTCTGGCACAATGACGTCCCTCTGGAGAAGTTTCTTCCCCTTTGAGTGACACACGGCTCCCCGCACTTACGCGGTCTGGAGCTGGTAAGTTTAGTGGTCCGTAGGCCTGAAAGAGTTTGTGACCACTGCACTATAGTATTGGAATCCTATTCTTTTCCCACCGTTATCACTTGTTTGATTTTAATATCATTCACTCTTTAGACCAAAAATGATGTTCTCATGCAGAGCAACAGAATGTTAAAAATGTTCTTTCTTGGGTGTCAAATATTCTAGATATGCCACATTCCTAATCTTTTATTCATTAGTACAAGACCACATTTATGCACTTTGTGCTGTATAGAAATTATTTTTTTTGCGAAAGTTCCCCGCGACTGGAAAATTATTTAAAGGTTTCTATTGGTTGAAAATGGCAAACTAGAATGTCACATGTTTTTAATAATGGCCAATAGTGGCGCTCACTATGGTAAAGCCTGGAAACACCAAATACATATTCTTTATTTCCCAAAAGAAGCCAGCAACTATCAAGTGACTCCAGGTGACCTCTCACCCCTGACCCCAATAAATCTTTACTAAGTCTGCAAAGTTAAAATAATTGAAAACAGATTTTTTAGAATTTGGTCACAGCCGGACCTCTAAGTTCCAAAGGATCTTTATCTACAAAACAGTTCTTGTTTTAGACATTACATACTCAGACAGTTTTGTTGTCTATACTACATCTACAACCTTTGTTTATTTTGTTCTATGATTGACAGAAACTTTCCACCAACCTGGAAGATCTATGGCTCATGTCATGACTGGTCACACTAGGTAAGCAAATTTCTTTTTTCTCAAAACTGTTTACCAAGGGAGCCAAAACTTTACAGCCCGACTTTTTTTGTGGAATTTGGAAAGAGGAAGGGATTGAACCTTTGCTAAAATGTTGGCCATGTCCCCAGATGGGAAGATTTTTGCTCCTCTGTTGGGTCAGGAAGTCATGTTAAAACTTTTCTGCACCGATAGCAACAAAACAATTTTTGTCACGACATAAAGATCAGTCATGGTTTGGTACTATGCGTCTTCCTTCCCCAATATTAGTCACTCCCCTTGTATCTTGGTCTGGCACATGGGCAAACATAACACCCCAAATAGAGTCATGGGCGACAATAAACTCTGACCTAAGTATTGATTCTTCACAAATCTATCCAAAATAGTTTTGTCTGGAGCTAGACTTTAATCAGGAACCTGCACACACTATAGGAAGATGGAAATCTTCATATTAAGACTATCACACAGATGATTTTCTCTCTTCTCCCCCACAACTAACTCATGACAGTGAATCAGTATTGTAATACACATTCATTTCTATCAACTGCAAAGACTCGGTCACTTCAGCAGAGCAATTTGTATCATATCTGTGCATGTAGTACTGCCAGGCAAGAGAACAGAAAGCAGAGCAGCACCAACATCACCAAATCCACCTTAGATCTGATATGACTATTAAGAGGCAGCAGTGCCTTAGATCTCACACTTCTGATACAAGGCTATAAGGTGGAAGGCACAGGAGTGCCCAGTATACACTTGTATACTACATGCCAGGTAGGGGACTGCTATTTTTTAGAAGGAATACCAGAAATAAAAGCACACTGTGGCATTTCTTATGCACAAGTAATACCGCTAGATGTTCAGCTACACTTAACTGCCCCAGTGTGCGTTCTGATGCAAAAAACTTCATCCAAACCCTTCACAACAGTTCCCTGCCTTGGTGGGAGGGTTTTGTGTTTTTTTTTATCCAAAAGGCTAAGATCAGTAACAAGCAGCGTATTTACCACCTGGGCTGCCTCGGAGGGTCTGGACTTGGAAGGGACAATTGGGCATTGGGAAGATTTTTCCAGTTGTAAGATTTGCTATAATGGGTTTGGACTTCATGTACCTAAGCACCCAAAAGTCATCAGCAGCTTTAGTCAATCTGTCATTCAGACTACAAGTCCTGGTATGAAATCTGTAGACTAACTCTGAACCTTTTCCAAAAAGGAAAAAAAGCATATCCTGAGGGTGACCATCTATTATTATTAGACAGTATTTATACAGCTCTGACATATTACGCTGCACATAGTCATGTCACTAGCTGTGCCTCAATGGGGCTCACAATATAATGTCTACCAGTCTTTAATACAGTCTAAGGTCTATTTTGGGGGGGAAGCCAATTAACCTAACTGCAAATTTTTGGAATGTGGGGGGAAACTGGAGTCCTCGGAAGAAATCCGTGCAACCATGGGAAGAACCTGCAAACGGCATGACAGTGCCCTGGCTGAGATTCGAACCTGGGACCCAGCGCTGCAAAGGCCAGAGTGCTAACCACTGAGCCACCCTGCTGCAACCAAGATTGTCCTTGAAAACAACTGCTAAGCTACTTTATTACTGTGTGGATTGGGATGGTGTCCAAACCAGGGGTATTATGAGCCCCATCTCCATGTTGAACCAGAACTGGTATATGTCCACAACTGTCTGCTAGAAGTGAGCTGGATGATGATCATCGTCATCCAACAAAAGGAACATCAATGGGGACATGGAAAGTACATTTTAAAAAGATATATATTTATTATTGGAGCCCCTGACATTATTAGTATCCATTGCTTATCATTGGGCAATTCTGCTAAAGACTGCAATATGATCGCACCACAGGGCTATAGAATATTGGGGGAACCCAAACTTTTGCTTGTCCATAAAACTTGCATAGGGCTAGGCATGATCCCCAGCCTTCAATAAATTTAATATAACTGGCTGCTCAGGTGCCAGAATTGTGGCACATGTACCCCCCACCCCATACCCAGAATAACTGTATCATATCAGAATATGACAAACAATGGTGCCTAGTGTTCTCCCCAGCCCCTTTCAGCCGGGCGCACCACCCAGCACCTTTCAGTAACCATCCGGCTGTTTGGTGGGTTATTAAAGAGTCACAATACTGGGGCTGCCACCCACCTGGACCGCAAAAATTTCTATGTTGAACACTGGTGACACAAGTGCACCTACCTGCTATAAAAGTCACCTGTTACTAATTCAGAATAGTATCAATCCCTTTAAATAAACCCCCATTGAGTGATAGCTGTGTCCTGTCTCCTCTGTCTGTAAATCAATATTTCCTGGCAGTCTCTGCCTTTCACACTCTCTATTCTCTGTCCTGTACATAGCACGCAGCAAGCAAAGTCTGAACCACATGCTTGTTCTTGTCCGGGGACTCCAATACACGGACACTGTACTACAGCCACATTGTAAAAGTTCTATCAGACAAGGGAACCAGCAACTCTCTGCTAAAGAGAACCTGTCATGGTCTGGTGAGGGTCAGATCTCAACTCCTCCATTTGTCAATGCTCAATCCTCCAACAAAGTCTTCAGTATCTGACTCTGTCAGGAATGTCAAATGTTTGTGTCACCAGCAGCGCGCAGTCGTCCCCTCCCCTGGTCCTATGTCAATAAGAAGTGCAGGGGAAGGATAGAGGAATCACAGAGCACAGCGGGGGACACACATCCAACAATCTTGAAAGTGATGAGCAATGGACGCAGATCTAGAAGACAAAACCGTCTGCACTCACAATTCTTTAAATGTGGTAAGAATCACCCTAAGGAATCTGGGGGCTGTATATGTGGCCCCCAAAATCCAGCTGCTTCCTTATTACCTATGGAGGGGCACTTTGTGCAAAAGTAACTTAAAGTGGAACTTTACAAAATAAAGGGCAAGGCAGGTGGTTCCTGCAGGCGGTGTCCCCTCTGCAATAACACGACTTACCTGCGCCAGGAATCAATGCGCAAAGTCAGCTCTGCTTGCTGGAGAAATCCAGCTTCCCATGCCTATGCCGCAGGTGCTGCGCGGGATTTACACCAACCAGCCAATCAAGACAGCCGAAGATCGCCACTGGGCGGAAAAAGGCGGCCAGGGGACGCAGGTAGACAAATGATGCAGCTTTGGTTCCACTCCAAGGCAGGCAAGTTGCTGAGGAACTACAGATCCCAGCATGTCATTAGATTTAACCCCTCAGCCCCATACAGTTTTGTTTTCTAAAGAACCAATTTTTACATGAAATAACGCTTGTTCACCCTCAGCGCTGCTGACCACATACACCCAGTTTGCAGTCACTTCCTGTCTACATGCACACCAGCGATGGCCGCATGACAATTCTCTGATGGTGACAACGCAGGCCGTGTTTGTGTTATATCTGCTGAAGTGTCCACTTGGCATCTGGTGACAATGCACTTGGACAGAGCGTTGTCACCTTATACAGGAAATGCGCTTCCTGGCGGGATCTGATGATATAAAACTAATGAGAGTTTGCAAGATTTTGGTGATTGTGAAGCTGTCATAATTATCACACACTGCTGATCATCAGACACGGACCCTGCGAGGGGCAAAGACCCCAAAGTGATCCTAAAATCTGTGCTGGGGTCACCGATAAAGCCAGGGGATGGGGATGGCACCCCAAAAACCCAGCACCATCACCCACCACCTGTGGCAGAGCCCCTGCACCACCCAGCAGTGTGGGCAACCTGTGGCATAGCTCCTGCAGGGGCCCCACAAGGGCCACATAGGCTGTCAGGCTGTGTCTGATAGGCCATGCTGGGATTTGTGGTTCCTCAGCAGCTGGAGGCCCCAGGTAGCCCTGCCCTGACAGAAGAGGAGTAAAAGTGACAGAGGACCCTTCTCTTGTCCCTGGGCTGTCACCTCCACAGCACCCAGAGGCAGCTAGAAGCCTCCACACACCTCCCCGGTATAGGGGAGCCACGGGCCCCAGCCAGGCGCTATATTCCACAGCCGCAGCCATCACTCCAGAGATGTGTAAATACAGTCTGGCCCAGACCGCCATCACCCTCCCGGGCCGCTCCCGCCCACACACCACCCGGCCGCCAGCTCACCTGATCGCCCGCTCCGTGCGGTCCCGACGTGTCGGCCAGGAGAGGAACAAATGCAGGGGAGCGCCGAGACTACAACTCCCGGCATGCCCAGCGCCGAGCTAGCGGAAGAAGGTGGGAGAGTGGATTCAAGACGTCAAAACTTTATTGACAGGAGAGGAATGGAGCAGGGCTGGGGATAGAGACAGCTGATCTCTACATAGAATCCTCTACCTCTCAGTCCAGTTATTATGTTTTTCCTCTCCTCTACTATAAAAAAAATTCAATCCTATATTTGTGTGTATATTTTGTTTCTGGCTAATATATATTTCGTATATATTTAAGGCTACATACACATGTGCAATAATTTTCATTGGAAACAAACGTTTAACGACCGCTCGGACTATATTTGTTAACAAAAACAAGTGCACAATGACTGGCCAACGACGACGATGAACGAGGAATGTCGCTGTAAACGAATGACAGTCTTGACAGATCTCATTGGGTTACGAACCTTCAATATTTTTTGTGTAAACGGTCATGTAGCGATCGTGGATAGTTCTGCGGTACACTTTCTCCTTTACACGTCACTTCCTGGATCGTTTAAACAATCCTATCGAGTGTGTGTACATTATTGGTGGATTATATTTGGATGACCGTATCGTTACAGCAAGTACAGAATTGTGCACAATACGAATGTTCAAAATATTCGAGAATAATCGTTGATTGGTTGTTAATCATTCGTTTTCTAACAACAATTATTGCACGTGTGTATGTAGCCTAAGGCATTTTAAATCAAAACACAACTTTATTTTAAAACATGCTACTAGTCTTTTAGATTGTCATTAAGAAAAAAAAAATGTTGTGCCTGATTTATTAAAGCTCTCCAAGGCTGGAGAAGATAAACTTTTATCAGTGAACCTGGGTAATCCAGCAAACCTGGAATTAATCTGCTCCAGAAATGAAAACAATTGCTAACAAATAGCATATGACTTTTAAGAAAACCATTCCAGGTTTACTGGATCACCGAGCTTTACTAATAAAAGTGTATCCTTTTCCAATCTTAAGAGAGAGAGAGTTTAAATAAAAAAGACCCAGAGATCCAAAGAGAGATCCAAACACGTTTTACAGATTTAACAGTCTGCATCCTCAGGGTATGATGATATATTTGAAGGAAATATATTCAAAATATCCTAATGGGATATAAAACTACAGAAAAAAGAAGAACCCCCAACAGTACACACACATTAATGGTCAGTGGTTGAGTGATCCCCTACATAGGGGGTCAGTGAAAAATAGTCTACTTTTATTGGTGCCCAGTGGTAGAGATGCCCCTTATATTAGTAGTCAGTGGGGGAAAAACAGCCTTCCAATGTACATAGTCTTGGTTGGGCCATGTGCATGGCTTTTACCTGTTCATTCCTACGGATGAGCTTGTAGGTCTATGAATGACACTTCTATGGCACATCAATGGATGGGACCACCATACATATAGCCCATCTATAGGTATGAATGAGAGGCAAGCATGCCCTTCCGGCACACAACCTTACAAGCAATGTGTGCATATGTATAAAATGCTGGTATGGGCCAAGGTTGAACTGTGATGGACTCCAAAAAGAGCTAGGGTAAAATCGTAACGTGATGGGTACACTGGGACAATGCACTGTTCTCCATGATCTCCATGTTCTCTGACACTAAAGCTGCGTACACACTTCCAATTATTATCGTTGGTAAACGAACGACGAACGATCCTGCACGATATCTTCGAATGATCGTATAGCACCGATCCTGTACATACAGATAACGACACAATCGTTCAAAGATATTGTACACACGATAGATATATATATATACACACACACACACACACTCATACACACAATACAGCCAGTATCGAACGTTCGTTCATCGCGCATGCTCAGAACATGCACGATTACTGAACGACCGTACACACGATAGATGGTGAACGATGGTCGTCCGGTCGTTCATTTCCAACGACTATCCTCGTTCGTCGGCGTCCTTGGTTACTTTTCTTAAGAACGATTTTTGGCCAATCGGTCGTTTGTCGTTCGTTCGTCGTTCATTTCCAACAATAAAAATTGGACGTGTGTACGCAGCTTAAGTTTTGTACCCAAGCTGTATCAGCTGTATGATATTCAATGCCTTTTGTTTTTTGGCTCCTGGAATGTATTAAAATGATTAATGTCCAATTGGGCTAAGTACTTGCTGCCTTAGAACACAGCAAGAAGTGTAAAGCGATCCTTTTAGTAAACAGAAAAGTGGTTGTCTTAGTCCCCACTGGAAGATATTCCCTGTATTCCTGTGACTACTAAAGATTTTTTCTCGCTTTCCATCCCAGTAACAATGGTAACAGAACAAATAGAATAAATCTCAAAATCACCAATAAAAATCTTGAACAACATGCTAAACACCTGTTCACGCTATAATCCCCTCCCCCGTGAAAAAAATGGCTTTAGATACATTTTAAAGATAACCTGTCAGCAGCTTAAAAATAATCACAAATAAAAGCACAAAATATCTAGATATTTAAATACTTACTTGTAGCATTTTTTCTTTTCATTAACTATTTATGTATCTACTTATAATATGCCTTCCCTAGTATAATCCTCCTTGCAAACTTATTTCTTTCCTAGGGGTGTCTAATTACTCTTTGTGCTGGCCCAGCTCCCCAACTTCTCGCTTTACCTTTTATGTAGATGCCAGGTGAAGAGTGAGGGGGATACTATAGAACAGTATAACAGTGTAACTTTTTAACTTGGAGGAAAGACTGTTTTCTAACTACTAAATTCACAACTCACAGTGCATTAGTGTAGTAGTCAGGAGGAAGAATGCCTCTTACATTGCTGACCATTGAAACAAATATCACCATTACAGATAGCCATAAAGAGTCATTTGTGTCAGGATGACCGGAGTGGTACAAACTCCCTACTGCTCAAGGAACCCCTAGCAACCCCTGATTGAGAAACACTGCTGTAGTTTTTTACTTGATTGACTAATCCAAATCTGTTGAGTCAGTAGGCTCTGGAATTTTGAATGAGTTTACAATGGAGGATATAATGAAAGATAGATAGATAGATAGATAGATAGATAGATAGATAGATAGATAGATAGATAGATAGATAGATAGATAGATAGATAGATGGATAGATCAGAGAGATTGCGACAGACAAAGGGAGAGACAGAGATAAATACAGGGTAAGAGAGCTAGAGAAGGGTAGAGAGACATATAAAGGATGAAATATAGATAAATACAGATTGATAGATATATATTAGAAGATAAATAGATGCAGAGAGATAAATTAATATTAGATGGATATTTAGATACACAGACAAGACATTGTGATAATCGCACCCTACAGATAGGAGATAGTGTGCCCACATTTGGGGTATATATAAACCCGTGGTCTTTGCTATTCCTGTTCATGTCATTGCAGGGTGCAGAAATCTCGGGGCCCCAGCAATGTTCAGCTCGCGCCCCCTTCCCAGCGCTGGTACCCAGCGAGCATCCCCATCCCACTTTACTCGCATCCGAGCGCTCCGATAGGCCACCCGCACAGTCTCAAGACTGACATCCCTGCATCCTATTGGCCGCTGCTTTCCGGAGCCTGTGATTGGTAGCCGCAGCCACGCTCATCATTAGGAATAACCTTTTCCCTTGTATGCAGCGCTGGCTTTCCCTGGCTGCAGGTAACTGGATCCGGAGCCTTAGGATTTAGGTTCTGTTTGTTGTGGGGACTGTGATCCGTGAAGTGCAAATACCCAAACTGGCACAGAGCTAGATAAAGGCAATAAACACATTGTGCTGGGGGGTTATGTATTGTGATGGTGGGTGGGGGTAAAAAGGCTGAAATAATTGGGATCTGACATGGATTTTTGCAGGGTCCGCCCATATTGATTGCATCAAGAGCTTTGCCCACTGGATGCTGTATTATGTAGGGGAGTAGATGATTACAGTCCCCTTCTGATGGCGCATGGCTGCTGGATACTGGTTTAATGCAGCTGATTTTTTATTACAGTGCAAGCAGTTAGCTGCCTGCTGCACTCAGGCCTGCTAAGGTGCATCACTGACCTTGCTGTATTTTGGTGCACAGTCTTTTTTTTTTTTTTTTTTTTTTTTTTTTTGCACTTGCCTGTTTAGGCAGAACTGCTTCCACCATGTGCTCCCAGCTCTGGCTATTGACAGACAGAACAATCCTGGAGGATTACCCACAGATCTGCATCCTGGAGGCATTGAGGCAGCGATGTAAAGACCAAGAGGTGGACTTCAGTCTGATTTTAATGGATCAGATTGCCCTCACTATCATTGATGGCAAGCTGGGTAAGACCTGATTTTTTGTTATTAGTTCACTTCCCATCTGTATCATTATCACCCTGCAGTAAAACACCTGTAACCCTCATTCACATGCAAGTTTTTAGTAACACTTTAAAAATATTTATGTTGTTTAAAATTCTTTCTTAGAACATCAAGGTGAAAAGTGACCGCGTCCTTAAATATTAGGTTAAATTAAAGATGTATTTGCAACTTAGGTATACTTTAAAAAGTAGACAAGGTTAAATGATGTAAGAAATTCAAACATTAATTTAATATTTAAAAAGGTAAATTCCCTTTCCAGGGACAAATCCATAGGAAACTAGGAAATAGAGCTAATTAGAAACTATGGAGTAATAAAGGTGATACAAGCAATCTATTCTATGTGGATGAAAGTAATTGCCACCCCAAAATGGTGATTATTACTCTTATTTCCTATTTCCTAATTATAAACTATGCAAGATGACCTCTGGTAGATGGATGGAACTGTAAATATCAACAGCAGAAAGTATTATTTAATAGTGTAGTGGGTGCATGGAAAAGACCTCCAGAAGATGAAGCAGAAGAATTGTTTGCAAGGACATAAAAATCCCTTGCATGGTTTAGATTTATTATATTCAAGAACAATATTACTTAACATATGCCAGCTGATATTGCATGGTCTTTATTTGCAGTCTATACTCTAAATCCACATTCCTCACCGAACAATATCACTGATATCATTCTGCATTGTGTGATAAAATGCATCAATCTTTCTATCAATAAATTCTTGGTAAGTTTGCAAAGTCTCAACAAAATCCCTTGACTTTGCTGCAATATACCTGTCCAGATGAAGTGACACAAAGTGGTCTATTTATAAGGCATAAAATCTGACTTTCACTGAGACATTTCCTGGTGGAGAATCTTCCAGCTCGATGTGTTTTAGTAGCAGTCATTGATTCTCCACCAAGAAATATTTCAATGAATATCAGATTGACGGTTTTATAAATAGACCTCAAAGACAGGTATTTAGCAGAAGTGATTGATGACAATGTAACACTGTGTTTCAGCTTTGGCATCCAAGAGATACAAAGTTTAAAAACAAACTTAGGTGGGCACCAACGAATTCTTAAAATTTCTCCAGGGCTCTGGTAGTAAAATTTCTTCTTCTTACTTTGGTTCTCTATTCCTTAACACACAGCCAATAAAAAAGTGTCACCTTTCTGCAGCTAAGCTCTCTACTTATTCTCCATTGCAGTGAATCGATCATGGGGAGTGTAACACCGACATTTAGATATGTGAAGGCTGTATTGGTAGGACAGGGTTGGAATATCGTGCAACTGGGTGATATAAGAAGGCCATGGGTTATAAAATTGATTCTTGTACTGAAATTTATGTTTGCTTTTCAGAACCAGTTCATTCAGTGTTGGTATTTTATTTATTTTTAAGTAAATATTGCACCAATCTATGCTCATATCATGGTTCTCAGTACGAAAAGCTCAGAATTTGGGATTTTACATGGTTTATTTTTTATTATCTAGAATGCAGCTGGATGAGTGAGACCAAATATGCCATCAAACACATGTTTGCTAGCTCCAACATTGAATGGGTGCCATCTATGGTTCTTTAGGCCCTGACCCAGCATGGCACTTGTCACCTTCACAAGCCTCCGTGATAGAAGAATTAAATTGAATTCTATACTTATAATGGCTTATAATAATGAAAATAGATTTTTTTTAAATAAAAAAAATACACTTTTTCCTTTAAAGTAGAAGTGCCATCACTGTATCTAGTTCTGTGAGTGTTGCAATGTGCCATTTTTCAGTTCAGGGATCATGGTCCATCTTGGTAGACCCTCCCCCCACTGCTTCACTCAACAGCCAGTAAGAAGTAGTATGTAGCCCTAAAGACGTCTATAGGGATTGGACAAATGCAGAATATAGCACAAGCGTAGGAGTGGTCCAGCACTGCAGTGTTTAGTATTTCCATATCAAGCACGTGGAGGTAAGGGTAAAGCATATCATGGCATGACATAAGCCTGATCAGTGAATCTAGTGTTCTTCTTTAATGGGAAACCATTTCTTGCCCATGCAGAAAAAAACAACAGATTGGGGTCCTGTAAATGGCTCAGTGGCTAGCACGCTTGACTCGCTAGTACTGGGTCCAAGGTTCTCTCTCTCTGTGTTCATATGGGGTTTCCTTTGAGTACTCTGGTTTCCCCCCACACCTACCTTTGAGAATATTATTTAAAAAAAGACTAAATAAGAGAAGTGACTTCATTGCTGGAGCTCACTAGCTGCACATATTCCCCTTTTCTCCATTTGAACACTTGGTAAGTTTCCAAAAAAAGAGGCAATTTTCAGATAGCAGAGGTACCCAAGAAGGAGATGATCCAAAATGATGATCCAAGGAAAATTAAAATGTGTTAAATGTAGTGGCCATTTCTTACACTTGATTATTACATTCAAACTTTGTCCATTTGGATACTGGAAGTGAGGGACAATTAGCCTTATGCAAGCTTTGTGTTACATCTGAATACTTTCTTCCAACTCCTATATGGCAGGATTGGGTGACCAAGTGGCTCTATCACCAGAGCTGGGGATAGAGGAAGAAGCCCATACTCTATATTTATAATAAATATATAAATAATTATACATATAATATAATAAAGCATTTTTCCAATTTCAGGGCATCTACTGCTGGTAGATTTGTAATTAAAGTTATCTTGTCGGATTTCCAAATCACTGGTTACCTTTACAGTACTTAATTAACTTAAAATATTTTTGATGCAGTGCAATGCAGGACTCAAGTGTGCAAACACATTTATTAAAGAACAAAGCAGATTTGATATGCTCCTAAACTTCTTCCGCTTACCTCTGAGCTGCTTCAGCAATTTTTGGTTACCTATTGATTTAAACAGAGAAGGAAGCTGATTATAAATAAATTCTATTATGTTTGGCTGGGCTGAGGAAGTATCAACCATGTGTACATTGCAGGAGAACTGTATGCAGTTGCAAGGGAAAATCCGTACATCTACAGTTCAATATGGCTGTAAAATTTAGCCATTTGGATCACTAATAATGCTTAAAATGGCAAAACATACATTTATAGGGTTCTATGGGCAAATACAGTTCATTTTTTAAAACTTTAGCCCCCTTTAAAGTGACTGGTTGCTTGTTGTAAAAAAAACACAGGTTTCCTTTGCTATGTCACCTTTCACCTCCTCCATAGCATTAAGAAAATATTCTTTTCCTGATGGGTGCAAAAACACAAAATGGGTCCTAAAAGGGCTTCCTGACCCCAGTTCATGTCCCTGACTGCTCATTTTAGTGCAGGATTTTCCTAAGCTGGTTTTAACGCTGTAAAAACCTGAAACTTTGGCTGTCTTTGATTAAATCAACTATTGAGAATATGACCGTAGTCATACGGTCTACAAAAGAGGAATTGTGAGGCTTCAATTTCCCCAGCTGTGTTTGACATCATTCAGTTTCATCTTCTATTGTGTCAGTGACAGGAGGAAATTTGCTGTTGTGGAATCCTAGCCATTTCTACTATGTTATCACCCACTGCTTTTAAAAACATTTTACTCTTTTCTCTGTGAGCTTTGGAATTCTGGGCGTTAATTCCACCACCAGAAATGACACAATACACCATTATAATTTTAAGAGGAATGATGTCTTCAAAATATAGATAGATTGGATGGTGATACATGTACGTATCTCAGCTTGCTACCGACACTAGAATTTGAATGAAATGCTTTAGGAGATTATATTTTATTACACATGCCTGAACTGCCACACTGGCATATATATTTTATGTGAATAAATCCAAACTCCAGGCAAAACTTAAATCGATAATATTTTTGGACTGAACATAAGTTTTCTGAGCAGTTCACTGCTGAAAGAACGATTGATAACTGCAAAGCCCACTATAATTGAAACAAATGAGTTCAGCTGAAGAAGCTTTTTTTTAAGGCATTTAGATGGCATTGCAGTTTTATTCTTCTGCCTCCATACACCCCTCCAGTTGGTAACCATTTGTATAGAGGTCTACACATCAGATCAAAAAGAAGGACAACTATAGAAAAAAAGAGAGGCATGGATATTGAATTCACAAAGATAAAACAGAACTCATCATATTCCCCCCTCAAATTCCATATTTCCTCCTGATATGTTTCTGTTAATACATTGTTATTCGTACCTTTGATTCTGCCCTCTCATTTACCCCCCATATTCAGAACTTTTCCAGGTCCTGTCACTTTCACCTATGCAACATCTCCAAAATCCGCCCCTACCTGTCCCCTGAGACCACCAAACACCTTGTACACGCTCCTATTATCTCTCGTCTGGACTACTGTAACATCCTCCTCTCTGGGATTCCACTAACCCGACTCTCTCCTCTACAATCTATTATGAATTCTGCAGCCAGACTCATCCATCCTTCCCTCCGCTCCTCTTCCGCTGCATCTCTTTGTAGTTTTCTTCATTGGCTTCCATTTCACCTTAGAATAAAATTCCAGCTCCTGTGCTTTGCCTTCAAATCCCTCCACAGTTATTGTCCTACTTACCTTTCTGACCTGATAGAAAAATACCCCCTAGCCTCTCTCTCCGCTCCTCCAATGACCTACTAATGACTTCCTCACTCATAACCTCCTCACACGCACAGCTCCAAGACTTTTTTCTAGAGCTGCCCCAACTCTCTGGAATGGTCTTCCTCTTCCTACTTTCTGCTTATTTAACAGAGCCCTTAAAACTCATCTTTTCAAACACACCTATCTGTCTTCTTCTGTCCCTCAAAACCCTCACTACCCACCCACCATTCCATATCCCCCTCCTATTGTGTGTTACTTCCCCCACCTCCTAGATTGTAAGCTCTTCGGGGCAGGGTCCTTTCCTCCTCCTCCTGTGTCACTGTCTGTCATTTGCAACCCTTTTGTTAATGTACAGCGCTGCGTAATATGTTGGCACTACATAATTACTGTTTATAATTATGGTTATTATTATTAATAATAATAATAATATTAACAATAATAATATTAATTAAGGACATTTGGGTAGGATGGGACATGGGATAGTTGTTCCTTGTTATTAGACTGTTGCCGGATTGCTCCTCACTTCCTGCCTATTTGACTGGATTCAGACTAAACAGGAAGAGAACCAAATCTGCCCATTTCCTGTCCAGCTGATGGATAAGAGAATGACAGGAGAATTCTCCTTGGTGGGGACAAACGTGGCTAATCCAGTGCACTCTATCCAAAACCGTTAAATAGATTTTGGATAGAGTTGGGCTTTACAGAGATGAAGCTACTACAGCCTTGCTGACATTTCTGGTTACCCTATCTGCTTCCCTCATTTATTCTGATTTTTTACATTTACTAATCTGCTGCTCTGCCATGCACTAGTTCAATGGTCGGCAATTCAAAGACTTTCTTGATTTGTGTAATAAATGTAAAGAAGGTAATTTTTGGCTTGTTGGCACAGAAGGAAAGGGCTAGTTCATATGGAAAATCTTACCAGGTGTTACCTGCTTAGTATCTAATAGTAGTTGCAGGTGGTCTTTTAAAGTCATTAGAAGGGATCTATGAAATGCCAGAAAACCATTATAGTAGCAGCTGTCCAGCATTGGGGTTGTCCTTCAAAGGAGGGGTATAGAAAGTGGACCTTGATTCAAGAAGGGGTTGGAAAGTTCAGCTACCATGAAACACTACACAATCATCATGGCAGAACCTGGGTATTCCAGGAAACCTAGAATGAATTTCTTTAAAAAGCATTTGCTATTAGTTGGCAACTTTTTAAAATCCCGAACCAAATTCATTCTTGTTTTATTTATTCCGGGTTTATCTATCTTCTTCATTCTTACACAGCTTTTATAAATCAGAATAATGGTGAATGTTTGCTTATTCAAAAACTCTCTCTCTCTTTTATTTCTCTAATGATAGTTGGTGCAAAACTGCTAATGTGAGTAAGTAAAGGACCCAACCCCTATTGGCAAGTAAACAAGTCAACCAGAAAGAACTCTGATAGCATTAGCCAACATGCATTTTATCTGTAAATGAAAAGTATAAAAGACATAATAATAATAATAAAAATACAGCACAAGGTATTATAAGTGAGGTTGGGGTTTTAGGGCAGGATATTAGCTGCAGTAAATTCACATCTGCAAGAAGAGCCAACACAGATTTGAGGCAGAGGTCACATACTATGTGGTCTGTTTATGTTTACAGACATTTCACACCTCCTGCTAAGTATACCACACAGAATAAAATACTAACTGAGATGACCCCCACAAAGTATATTGCCTCTAATACATATACACTGGAAATCCCTAATGTCACTGTGGATTAGTTTACAGTATGTTGTGCACTCATCCCGCACATCGGACTGACAAGTTGCAGCTCAAAGATACATTTAAGCTGCAATGTTTTAAGTTTTAATGATTCTGCTTGTTCAGTGTCTTTGCATTGATTCGAGATGTATGCCAAGTTATCTATAATTCATGACTGATGAGAGTTTAAATAAAAAATGCATTCTTGCAGGTGAGATTACATCATGGTTATACCATAATGTCATGTCCATGTTCGTGGAAAGGCTTGTGATGACTCCAGGCTTACGGCAAGGTCAGGGATGGTTTTAAACAAAAAGGGGCCTTGGTAAACCATGAAGTGGTGGCCCCAAAGGCTCAGCATTCCAGCTCCTTGTTCCTGCCTGTTATTTAGTGGGGGAGCTGGAGAAGTTCAGGATCCTGAGTAAATTCCCAGTTTGCTTGAACCCTAAAACAGGCCTTAAAGGGGTGTAAACCCAATAGGACCAGGTCCAAAGGCACCTACACAGTCTTTGCATTCTTGCCTGGTTCTCAGTACTTAAAATTGGTACCCTCTTGTTGATGGAATTACCTACAGACTCCAGTTTTGGCTACAGCAAAATACAGGTAGTCCCCGGGTTACATACAAGATAGGGACTGTAGGTTTTTTCCTAAGTTGGATTTGTATGTAAGTCGGAACAGGTACATTATTTTATTAAATGTAATTAGGACAGATGTTTGTCTCAACATATTTTTAGGCAGTGTGGTGTCACTTACTGTATAAAATCCTCACTGTAAATTAATCACAAACAAAGCAAAAAAAAAAAAGTTCATGTTGCCTAGACATTTATTACCTTCTGGAGCAAGCTGAGTTTTTATATGCAAAAAGAAACAACTGCAGAGTTTGTCTTGCTCATTAAAGAGTTATGGAAGAGCTCAGTCCTTAAGATCACCCACAACCTCAGCTGTGTTTAGCAAAAGATTTCTTCTGCAAGTCATGCAAACCGCCCCCTCCCCCCATCAAGCCTCCATCCTGCACACAATCCAGCAGGGAAGCCCCGTTCGTATCTAGGAGTCATCTGTATGTCGGATGTCCTTAACTCGTGGACTTGTACTTGTTCACAGGAACCATGAATGTGTATATTGGTGGGATTATCACAATCACCCCTTATCATAATACAAGTTTACAAGATAATGTATCTATTGCATTCCTCCTGTACAGCAATCCTAGCACCATCTGACATGGTTATCTAACAAGAGACAGTCCCTTGAAATGTCCTTTAACCTGAAATGGGACCAGTCTGTTAACTAGCAAGTATTAGTGATTTGCAACTGTACTTATTCTATAATATTCATCATTTTTAACATTACAGAACAAAACTAGCTGCAGTTGGCTTACTACCACGATAAATGAAAACCATCATAGACAGACCTATAAACAGTTTTACAACCTTGCAGAGGGAGAGTTCTTGAAGTGTTATAAAGTTAGGAGTAGTAAAGTACGGAGTACATGTATGTTCTACGTGGATATTTTGTGTATATTAGGGAACTGTTCTATAATTTTGAAACGAGGATCCAATTAAATATTCTAGTATCTAGAAAAGTGAAAATGTTTTAAAATCTGTAAATTGACATTCTAATCAAGTGTTGTACAATTTGGAAAGTGACAGTTCCATGTTTTGTTCTTACACTTGGAAATTATGTTCTCCTAAACCATTCTCCAGACTGGAAACGGACTGCCCCATACATCCCTGGACACATTTATCACTCAATAACAGTTTGAGCTTTTTTATTGTAAGAGTGAGGTCCGGCATGCAGTAATATAGTTGCATACCTAGAAAATTGTAGATTTCCTTCCTTTTACATATGGCTGAACATGAATTCTCCAGCATGAAATGGCACTCCACCACTCCACCAATTCGGAGTGTCCTTCTGTGACTGACAAACAACACCTACGTTCCCTTTCTTAGCTACGGCTCCGAGTGCCCGTCCTAAATAAGTTGTACACTCCTGATGTACTATCACTTAGTGAAGGGGGTGCTTAGAAAGTCCTTCTCATGGTGGTATACGGAATGGCACTTGATGGAACCTTGCCACAATGAACAACGCCATATCAAGCATTAGATCCCTTTTGTTAAGTCTGGTTATTTCCACTATATATTGGACCATATTATTTAGAAGTTTAGAAAAAACGAAAGGGGAGGGTGACTGCTGACATAAAGAAATTTCTGATATATAGTATTATTATTACAGAGTGTTTATATGGTGCCAACATATTACACAGCGCTGTCGTGTCATTAACTCTCCCTCAAAGTGGCTCACAATCTAATGTCCCTACTATAGTCATATGTCTTTAATACAGTGTAAAGTCAATTTTGGGGGGAAGGCAACTAACTTACCTGCATGCTTTTGGAACGTGAGGGGAAACCTTCTATAAACACATAGAGAACCTGCAAACTCCATGCAGATAATGTCCTGGCCAAGATTCAAACCTGGGACCTAGCACTGCAAAGGCCAGAGAGCTAACCACTGAGCCACCATGATCTTGAATATTTGTTTCTCTGGGCTTCTGGTAGTATAAACCCGTGAATGAGTTCTATACCAGTGTGTGTTCTCTGTACCTTAGAAGACAACATGGCTGATGTGCATTTTCCCTAAGGGTGTTGAAGCAGCTGAGGTCAGTCACTTTCACACGTCAACATGAATTTTGCCTTTGCCCTGAGCTTGTGTGCTGAGAATTTGCAGCCTTGCTTATGTATGCTGCAGTGCTAGACCTACTCCTAGCCAGCTGTGTGTTCCCACTACATTCCATAGCCCGCAGGTCACAAGCTGCCATCTTGCTGCCGATCTGGTAGACATGCTGGAAGTCTGTGTGTCAGAAACCATTGCCATCAAGGAGAAAAGCTCGGCTGAGAGTGCAGATTTGGAAAAGAAAGAGCCTGAAGTGCCTGAAACAGTCATAATACCAACCCAATATATTGCTTTACTAATAATACCTGGTTATATACATCACATATCTAAAGTTAATTTTCCTTAGATAAGCAGAATCAATTCCTATTAGCAGTAAAATAATCCATCAGATTCTAAGGACTTTTTCTATTTAATATGCAGTTTGCCACTTTTGTTCTGATCTTTACTTTTAGAACAACATATTCATAAAAGCAGGAACAGGTTTTGTTCCCCAGTGTTTAGCTAATTTCCAGACCTTTTTAACATAGGGAACCCCTTGAATAACTTTCAGGTCTTCAGAGAACCCCGATTACTATATTCACAGCTCACAGTATATTAGTATGGTAGTCAATGGGATGAATGCCTCTTATGTTGCTGGCCACTGGGAAGAATGTCGCCCTTACAGATAGACAAAAAGATCATTGGTGTCATTTAAACTGAGAGGCACAAACTGCTCATTGCTTAAGGAACCCCTAGCAGCCTGTGGAGGAACCCTAGAGTTACATGAAGGCTGGTTGAGAAACTCTAATCTATATCATATGTATAATAAAATGGCTTGAATGGAGTAACAGATTGTGATATTTGGAAGTAGAATATGCAACTCATTCACTTTCATTGCAATCACATATGTTACTTTCGTAGAGTGGTTTGCAAAAACAGCGGTGAAACAAAACTGATCTCCACTATTTCCTCAACCAGCAAAAGTGCACAAAATATTAAAATTGCCAGTTTTTTGATGATCTGGGGATTATTTCTAAAAGTAATGATCATGTCATCTGATTTTTGAATACGGCTCAATCAGATAAATAGGTTCAAATGTCAGCAGTAATGGTAGCTCAGCACCAGGGCTCCATAGTTCACGCTAATTATTCTGACCATTGCAAACAATTGTAGTTGCCAAGCAAACTTCCCAACTTTCTGAGATAAAGAGACACCTCTTAGAACTAAGCATGTAAGCAAAGGCACCAAACCTCACCAGGCCCACAGTTACACAAGCATAAAGGATTCATATTAAGTTTAAACACACTTTTTTTCTTTTTTGTTCTTTTTTAACCACAACCCATTTCGATTGTCTAGTGCAGTAAAAAACATTTAATTGTTAAATAGTTATTCTTGTATAATGGTTTTTACATTAAACTATGTGGGACAACTAAGGCGGAAAGACAAACAGGGGGATTCGGTCCCAAAATGGAGACAGCTCCTCCAAATGAGGACAGTTGGGAACTATGGCCCAGAATTCCCCAGTGTTATTAGCCCCATAGCTATCACATTGGCAATAGAAACCCACAGTACTCAAAGTCATAGTTTATTTAAAGCCATTTTATTTAAAGTGCTTTTTGTACACTAGGTTATGGATAGTCAGCTTTGATACTCCAAAATTTAGATAAGCCCATTGATGCCTATAGTGGTAACTTCCTTCAGTGCACCAAATTCAATCATGTTGCAAAGTGTTTAAACAATTAAAATGTAATATTATTAATAATACTACTAATAATAAACAATATTTATATGGCGCCAACATACTACGCTGTGCTGTACATTAAATAGGGATTGCAAATGACAGACAGTGACACAGGAGGAGGAGAGTACCATGCCAAGAAGAGCTTACAATCTAGGAGGTGGGGAAATATATTATTTTTAATAATATTATTATTATTTATTATTATTAATAAACAGTATTTTTATGGCGCCAACATATTACGCAGTGCAGTACATTAAATAGGGGATGCAAATGACAGATACAGACAGTGACACAGGAGGAAGTGGACCCTGCCCCGAAGAGCTTACAATCTAAGAGGTGGGGGAAGTATCACACACTAGGAGGGTAGAAAAATCAGGGCCCTTCTTTGCATGCTGGTAAACTTCTCTACGCCACCTGTGGTTGCTTTCTAAAGAAAACACTGTGGGACTTTGCATTTTGCTTTCTTGCTCATCTAATGTATAATTTATTTAGGACTAAAAGTTTAATTGGTAGATAACTGAAGGGTCAAGAGGGTCAGAGGGATTTACTTACCAAAGAGCAAATGTCCCTTAAAATGAAAGACAGCAATGAGCTATTGTGCACACCCATACCCATTTTTTGGGTCCACTTCTGCATCCAGTGCCCAAGCAGTCATAGGAATTTTCACACTTGACACACTAGCCTAGTTTGTCATTTCCCTTTTATTGAAGGCGCTAGAAAGAGTGGATGAGTCAGCACATCAGAGTAGCTTTGTACTCAGCAGAGCTCTTCTTCAGTTATTTAAACCTTTGCATCTTGGCACATTTCACAAGACATCAGCCATCAATATAAATGCAGCACATTAAACTCCTGAGTGGAAATGGATCCGTGATTATACCTTGTCTCTGCAGTCACTCTGCATGCCTATTATGATGGTATTTATAGTATGAGAGCCATAGTGGTTGTTGATGACTGCGCACCAAGAAGGAAACAGCTGATGGAAGCATTAAGATTACAGGAGGGATGTGAGCTTGTGTGTAAAGTGGCTCCTCAGTGTACACTGCACAGGAGCCCCTTAGTATGAGGGTAATTCTTAGAATTGCTTGGGCACCGGATGCAGAAGTGAAGCATACGATGACGCAAGCCTGCAAATAGCTCTGTTGTTTTTTGGAAGGACTGTCCATTATGGGCATGCACGGCTCCAAGACTTTTCTAGAGTTGCCCCGACTCTCTGGAATGGTCTTTATCATCCTATTCAGCTTGCTCTTACTTTCTGCTCATTTAAAAGAGCACTCAACACACATTTTTTAAAACTTGCCTACCAGTCTTCTTCTGTCTCCTAAAACCCTCACTACTTCCCACCATTCCATATCTCCCTTCCGATTGTGTGATACTTACTGAATAATGTACAGCACTTTGTAGTATATTTTGGCGCTATTTAAATCCTGTTGATTAATATTAATACCGTAACACTGGGAACAATTTTGAACAAATTTTTTGTTGACTTCAATTTTTAAGCTCATTTACACTAAAATAGGTATGCTGATTCGGAAAGTGCAGTTAGTTTTCTTCTATCACAACGGGTTTTTTCTCTACCACTTATAATGCGATTACTGTAGCATGGGTTTGTATAGGCAATTCATTTACACGCAAGACAGTGTGGTCAGAGGTTGTGCACTGCTCTACGTAGTGAATAAGCAAAATTAATTTTTCTACTTACACACGTATTTCCTTACTTTCAGGTCATGTCTGGCACTGCTGCTCTCGTTGTAAGTGCCTAAACAACCCTGATTGATTTTGTTATATCTGTGGCAGTTTCCCCATTCCTAGCCAAAGGACGAACATTAGCACATTTGTAGAGCAAGCCTATTTAGCATATTTCAATGTTAAACTTGGTGATCAAGATAAGTCTTGGGCCCTTCATAAGGTGTGCAAACAGGGTGTTGAGCGTTTACGGATGTGGACAAAGGTAACACGTGATAAGATGCCATTTGGTATACCTATGGTTTGGCGAGAGCCAGGAGATCATTTCAGGGACTGTTACTTTTGTAAAGAGAGGCCTGTGCCTCTCCTATATATCCTTAGAATCCTGATGGATGAATGAAACACCAATCCTCGTTGAGTGCCAAAGCTTTTACGAATCATTTATGTACATCAATATAGAAATATACCGAAATCCTCTTTAAGGCTTAAGGAGGTAAGATACCTCATACAATTTGTATAAATACATGAAAAATATTTTGTAAAACTACTTTATACTATACTGTTATATTGATTATTTAATCCATTCATATCTAGCACTAACTTGAGCAAGGTTTTCAACCTTTACCTTGCCACATTAATCATCACGCATGTTTGTGTCTTTTATGATCTCCCATGGGTACGTAAGTAACTATATTCCTTTCTTGTATACACAAATAATCTGTTACTTTTTATATCATACAAATATTTTGAATGCTATATACCTACATCTATGTATGTAAATATATACAAATATATACAACCTAATGAACATCTGTATATATATATATATATATATATATTCACTTGAATTTAGGTACTTACCTGATTTGACTTACTGATTTTCTATACATATTTAGACCGTAAAGTACGTACAAAAGATATCCCTGAGGAAGCCTAATGGTTGCAAAACGCGTCAAATTTTTACACAAACTCTATACGTTCGGGACTTTTGCGGTTCTTTACACATTTATTTGTTTGATGACATAGAAGTACTGTGTCTAGTATATATTACCTAGGTCCTGTAAAGTGTTAACAGGACCAAGGTAAAATACCTGATTGCGTTATGTAAATATTTTTCTTTGATACTACGTAACAAATACACATATATATTATTTCATACAATCCCTAAGCTGTTAACTTCATTCTTTTTCTCCTTTTATACATTATATATATTTGCTTAATGAGGAGGCTCAACATATAAAGTTATTAGTGAATAGAGGGGAATACTCTTAATGAACCTACTTTTGTATAGTGAAAACTTCAGGATATAACAAGAAAAATAAATGTAACATAGAGTATCCTAGTCTACCATCAGCTATACGCTTAGTGGCTCATTCAAATGAAATCCCAGTGCCAGTTTTCGTTACACTACCCTCTCTTGAAGAACATGATTATGGTGATGAACTAGGTGATAACGATGGTGGAGTTTGAAATTGAAGAGGACTCCGTTTCTAAGAGATTTGATCACCATGAGTGGAGTGATTTTTGGCCTATTGAAGAAGGCTTCAGAACTCCTAGCATCAGGACTGTGTGAGAAAAACTTGCTTGAAAAAGGAACAAAGGTATCATACTATCATACTTTCGATGGACCATATCTCTTAGGAACGAATACCTCTGCCCTCCTTAACAAGGGCTTTCCCTCTTAGGAACCAAATCCATTTGAAATAACTTTTACTCTTAGGAACCAAATCGCTCTGTCCTTTTTATGGAAGGGTTGTCTGTTTTAGGAACCAAATACCTCTGTCTCTTTTTCCTACATAGTTGTTCTTCTTTTCAATATTTTCAAAAAGAAAATATGAGAATATATACAATAGAGACAAAAAAAACACACAAAAAGGCAAAAAAAATCATAAATGTAGAAATAAAAATAAAATATTGCAGAATATACATAGAAACTTTATAGATGTTCTTCTTTTTGGTTTGATGTAAAAATTTACAAAAATATCTTCTATTCAAAAAATAAAATGTAAAAAAGTATTTCTGGGTTTAAACAATATTTTTTTTCTATTAGTAGGTCTATTCCTTCTTCATAGCAAAGACTCGTCTGATATTCTTGTGGCTTTTCACTTCTCCACCAATGCCCTTTATACAGTATTTTGTGGAACTAGGGATGTATGAGAATGTTTTATGGCTCAACTGTGTAAACATGGCTGCTTCTATTCACCTTCAGAGAAGCATGGTACAAGGCAGGAGCACAATTTGGAGATTATTGCTACTCCTAATAATTTCCTCAAGCAATATTCACATCTAAATACAAATTCACATGAAAACTACATTCTGATTTCTTTAATTGGGTCACATTTTCCTTCATCTGTCCTTTTGTTCTGTTTCAGGCTTGCAGATTGATCAGAAGACAGTGACCTCTTACCCTCAGGTGATACTGGTCCGGGTCCCAACTCCTACAGTCCAGTCCGATAGTGATATAACAGTTCTGCGACACCTTGAGAAATTGGGCTGCCGTCTAGTGAATCGTCCTCAAGCTATTCTAAATTGCATAAACAAATTCTGGACGTTTCAGGAGTTAGCTAATCATGGAATTCCTCTGCCGGATACCTTTTCTTATGGTGGGTTCCCTCCTCAGGTCTGGATTATGTTCATATGTATCACTGGTTTGGACTTTTTGGTATGTGTTAAAGTATATTTTGTATTCACAAAAAAGGCAGATAATAACAATATATATATCACTGCAGAAAGATTTACTGATCTCTACCTATTAAAAGAACTGCTATTGTGTCATTGCTTGCTCCATCTCCTCTATTTTGCCATACAACATGCATGCTTAATATGAATGTATATGTTAGCTCAGGCATAGGTTATACAAAGGAATCATTTGCCAGGAATTGTCTGATCTCAATAACATGAGATGAGCAGATCTTTATAGGTTGACAAATTCCTGTTTGAACGTCGATGAACAGCGATAAAACCTTCGCATTCTTGGGGATGGTGGGGAGGGGAGAGGCTAATAGGTAAAAACATCGGAAGATGGGCCCAGCTATAAAGCATCATATACCAATAAAAAAAGCATACTATACAGAGGGGAAAGGGTTTTTTCAAGCAGCTTTGAGGGCAATATTAAAAACACAAACCCTAATAATAATAGTACAAAATACGCAAAAACAGTCTTAGCCACTGAATGCACTGGCAGGTCATATTTGGCTTTTCCTTTTACAATTTTTTGGCTAACATATAGCAGAAGCACTTATCCTAATCATTTCAATTTGAAAATAATAACATAACCAGTAGTAGGGCAGTATGATTTACGAATATTAGAACTAACTTTTTTTTTGGCTATATATATAATGGATCGGGTAAATGTTAGAGATCTAACATTTAGGGGGATCTCAAATAAGAGCCATCCTGCGAATAAAAGGCAGCTTCAAGAACAGGTGAACTGTAATGACTCCATTCCATTCCAAACCTAAAAGATGCTTTATTCACATAAAATACAAATCATAAAAACCCCTAAAATACCACCGCTCAAGAAACAGTAACTTACAGTAACTGCTGATCTTAAGTCAACCATGAAACAAAATAGACACAAAAGCCCTCAATAAAAATGAAAAACATAGTACAGGGTTTGTTGTCAAAAGCGCTCAACATCAAAGTACATTTTCTTACTGACTCTTCCTATGTAATTTGTCAGTTTTTTTTCTTCTTTCCCTATACCAGCTTTTAGTACATTTTCACTATTGACACATGGTAATGGGGAACCGAAACCTCATCCCTACATGTAATGGAACAAGGTCCTCTGGCAAGATGAAGATATTGATGTGCAACCCAGACAGAAAGAGCATATACATCTACATATAGTTTCCAGACATAAATGATAGTCATGTATTTCAGTACCGGGGTTTCTTTTGGCCCAGGGACAACCAATGAATATGACAACATTGGCAGTGGGACTTTGGTGATTACAGTGTAATTTACAGGTCTGAGCTGTCAATTTGACAGCCACATTCTGCACAATGCAGGAGAAAACTAAATTAAAGGAGGCAGGATAGGCTCATACACTATGAGAAGACTAGGCCTTATAATTAGATTTTTTATTCACCCCAAGGGTTGAGGGCAGACCCTAGGCCACACAAGTTCTTTAACACTATCCTCATAAAACTATGTTTTTAGCTAACTAGCTTTGTACACCAAGTCATCCAGGAATAGAAAACAGCCTACTCCAAGTTGTCTTCGCAAAGTTAAAAGTGCACAATTGTCCAAATTTTATTTGTATGTTGTAATATGAACAGCACCCATTATTGTAAATACCTGAATTTGAAGGAATGTCTACATTTTTTGACCATATAGTCCAGTCAGACAATACACAATTATTAATATCCCCCTTGCCATATATTTCTCACAGTGTATTTCTTGAGGTCACCCTACCTGTAGTCTATGCTCCAGGGAAGTATCTTCCTTTGTATTCCATTTGTTGTCCAACACCACCATTCCTGCGTTGATGAGGTTCAGGTCATTGGGTGATGTTCCAATTCAGAATAGTGATGCTCCTAAACCCCAGTAATTGAGCTACCCTCCCAAATGTCATTTATCTACAAGTATATTCTTTCTTTGGGAGAGAATAATATTTTTTCCAACACATGCAAGTGAATAGCCATCAATATAGACTGTTCATAACCAAATTATCATTGTCCTGGTCTCACCCATGCATTATAGTCTCCATAGACTACTGTGGCATTGTGTCCACTTGCCTTGGGACATACCTCTATAGAAGTTTACGGAGCTGTAATGTGAAGGCATGACCATAACAGTGCATCCTTAGCAGATAGATGATACCACATTCTTGGTATGGACTGTAAAAAGGATACAGTGGTGGTTCACCCCCACTCGAATTGGACAGTAAAGGAGAAGTAGGAGACTAATAAGGTCAAAAAGGTCCTAATATTCCTTTATCTGTCAGATTTTGTCTTCGGGCTATTCTGTGTCGCCCACCCTTATCTTTCTCATGAGAACACACGGCTGGGATGAATTCACTGCACATATGGGACCTTCTAACTATTGCCCAGAGGAACCAATGAGATTTCAGATTACATATTCCCAATAAAGGTTGTGCAATAAAAAACTGAAACTTGATTGGATTTTTTAGGATGAAGTCAAATTTCTCCACTGGTCTAGTTTTTTTGTGTTTTGACTATTGATTACAGGGTTAGGTAAATGGTGGGGGCAACACTTTGCCTAGAAATGGGCTTTAAGTGCTTCTTAAGTGTTCTTGCATCTTGATGCATTAGGGATAAGTGGTAGTATGTAAAGAAAAAAAAAAGAAACCTGCAGGTACTGCCCATAAGGGTTCTTTCAGGCCAAGACATGCCAACAAAAATGGCACCTGGAATTGAACCGGCTACAAATGACATAAGGTTCTTGTCCATTCCTCCTTTGTAAATTCCAATTAAATAAGTACTATAGGGTTTATAGGAAGGGATACAAAAGTACCAAGGTGGACATGTTTATATTCCTGTTTTTTTCTTGTATTAACATTTTGTTTTTGTAATATTTTAGGTGGCCATGATGAATTTTCAAAAATGATAGTTGCTGCAGAGCCCCTTGGGTATCCCGTGGTTGTGAAGAACACTCGAGGGCATCAAGGTATTTCCTTTTTTTTATTTTAGAATAACTTTATATTCGAGACCAGTATATAGTACAAGTCTAAGAATATTTTTAAACATGTGTAAATATATACTTTTTAAACATGAAGTAAATATATGGAATCTGAAGAAGATAAATACATTTGTCTATACAGTCCTTTAATCTGGCACCCCATTGCACAATACCCAGATGCTCAAAGTTCAGTGAAATATTAACAAAGACTGCTCACAAAAATACAACCAAATTGGACAATATTGGAACAGCATGGAGGTTCATCCATCCGATCTGTTGGAATGTTCATTTTTAATGCATGTCTATTACAGCAGAGACCAATTGACTGCTAGTGCTGGTCCTCCTGTTCACAGTCTGAATTAAGTCACAGGGAGCTGATTTCAAGACATTCAGACAATTCAGGTACTTACATTAGTTGCATTTACTTAGCTGAAAAATATTTGCTTCTATACTAGCTACATAACTCATCAAGGTTTATGGCAAGCAGATCATTTTTTTGGAATATACACATACAAAATACACATATTATACGTCTGGTTACAGACCCAGTCCCCCGGAATCTAAATAAACATTATTTTGCTTCATTTGAAATATGTTTGCAACAAAAAGCATAACTAAAAATGAAAGGGCCCCCAGGAGAACTTTGTATGGGAACTCTAAATGATCCTCAGCCTCCCCCAACCCAGCACATGGGGGATTCGCCTGTGAAAGCCAAGGGTGCAGCCAATGTGTCTCACCTGACAATTATTACGCTACTTTACATCTCTGCTGGAAACAGCTGGAAGCTATTATCCTCGAATCCTCTCTTTCCTGCCTTCTGGGCAATGGAGAAGGCAAGGAAGAGAAGATGTGAGGACAGCAGCCTGTACCCACCAACGTTGCCAAAGACGTGGAACAGCACAGGAAAGCTTGGCACATAAAAGTGACTCTGGCACCTTCTTGCCACAGGTCCCCTCATGTCACTATGCCTTTTTCTATGCTTGTGAGCAAATTTTTGTATCCAATGAGTAGCACAGATAACAGTTCATAGACTGTTTTTGAGCAACGTTGCATTCATACAGTGCTATGACAAGGTCCTTTAGTATCCAAGACAAAAGGCCTATGTGCACCTTTTAGCAAAATAACTTGCAGCTTCTGCCATTTTGCACCCCTCCTGCTGAAGCACCCAAAATGTTCACCTTTCTTCCTTTGGCCTGGCTCTGTAGATGCAATTAAAGTTTATTTGAGTTGCAGTCAAAACAAGACAAACACGGCCATTTTAAGTGTCATTCAATTGACCAGTGTTGAATTTTAATGAAAAATTATCTGCTTGACAAGCACACCTTTCTACCAGTGCTTCTCACCGAGTTTTGTAATATCCCTTTGTGTACAATTCTTTATTTGAAGTTTATCTTACCAGTTAACCAGGTTAATAAAAATTGTAAAGGGAGCTCCAAGTTCTGATAATGTGTAATGATAGATGTTGTTATTTTAAGATATACCATGGAGATGAGTCATGGACAAATAAGTTATTTTCAACAGCGATGAGTCACCAGCCATACAATAACAGGAGATATAATCTCTTCGTTCAGCTCCCGTGTTACGGTTGCTTCCACTGTGACTGGCACATAAGAATAACTGAAAAAACATGGACTCTGAAGAGAGTAATACAATTCTCCATTGATAAAATTATAACTGAGAGTGCACAGCAGCTGTTACAAAACTGGAAAAGAGGTCAACAAGTCGGGTCCCCTGGGAGTTATATAGTATGTGAAATGGGAAGTGGAGAGCAGTTAGGTCTGAGATAATGAAAAATAAGACTAATGTAGCTTCCTTCTCATTTTTAGATACTGTGACATACCCATGATGTAGGGACCTTTGAGTATTTTCCTAGAAGTTTAGGCCTCCCCCTTTCTTGGATAGAGTTCTATCAAAAGTGGTGCACAAAAATCATTCTCAAAGGAAATTTGAAACTAAAAGGTTGATTAGCAAAAAATAAAGCAGAATGGTGAGTGGAAGAATGAAATGAAAGAAATGAAATGAAAGAAATGGCACTTGAGCATTCAATATCAGGGTTCAAGACATGTGAAGCTAGACTGCATGGGATTGTGGGGGTGGTCATGGCCTCTGTCAGGCTCAAATAGTAATTGGAAGTGCATTAGAGCAGTGTTTCTCAACCAGGTTTCTGTGGAGCCTCAGGGTTCTTCCACAGGTTGCTAGGGGTTCATTGAGCAAGGAGCAGGTTGTGCCTTTCGGGTCAGATTACCTGACTTTTTACCCACAATATACAGATCTTAAGCTTAAGCTCCCCTGAGGAAGCCTAGAAAGGCGAAACACGTTGGGACCGCATAAGAGGTTTACAGTTAATAGCTAGGAACACCACTGTCTAGTGAAATATATCTTGGTCGGTAAAAAATTTGAGTCACCAGACCGAATATACATTTTCTATTACGTGTGTACAACAGTTATGTATTACTTTGGTTTTATACTAATACATAATTAATCTTTCAACCAAAAACCTCTTTCTTTCTCTTGTATTTCTTGTGTATTGTAAACACATATAGAGGTAGCTCAATACTTACTTGAAAAGGAGGACTAGTAACACCCTTACTATATCTGTAGGGGTGACAGGCTTCCCACTGGCCAACAATGTAAGAAGCATTCTTCCCAGTGACCACCACACTAAATTAGCTGTAGCTGTAGATATAGAAGTATTTCCCTGAATACCTGAAAGTTATTTCAAGGTATTCCCCCATGGTGAAAAAGCCTAGAAACATTGTATTAGATTGTCGTCTGGCCCATATGAAGTTTGTAGGGCCCCACAGTGCCCAATTTTCTTGTCGTCTCAGATCCTCCATACCTGAGGCCTGAACAGTCAGCTGTTGAACCAAACTTCCCCGTCTCTTTCTAAACTATGAAAGCTGCCATTGATAATTGAGTTTTTGAAGGTGCAAGCCTTGAGGCTTTTATCCTCATCATGGCATTTCTGACCATTTAAAACTACCATGTCCATTGGGAAGAATTGCATTCTTGTAATAAAGGAGTCTCCCTGTCTATCTGTCCTGTGTGTTGAAATGCCACTTATGTC
Source organism: Pyxicephalus adspersus (assembly GCF_032062135.1). NCBI lineage: Eukaryota > Metazoa > Chordata > Amphibia > Anura > Pyxicephalidae > Pyxicephalus > Pyxicephalus adspersus. The sequence goes on from NC_092868.1 coordinate 45,944,037, forward strand.
CTTACTAGTTATACTAGAACTTGCATCTATTCCTATTTGTCCATATAACATTCAATTTTGTTTTTTCTGCAGGTAAAGCAGTGTTTCTTGCTCGGGATAAACATCATCTGCTGGACATATCTCACCTGGTACGCCATGATGCCCCATATCTCTTTCAGAAGTATGTAAAGGAATCACATGGGAAAGATGTACGTGTGGTAATTGTTGGTGACCAAGTGATCGGATCCATGCTCCGCTGTTCTACAGATGGCAGAATGCAGAGCAACTGCTGCTTAGGTAAGTGGAGACCAATGTCACTGGGGTTCAGGGGACTTTTACCACCTCTATCTCTAGGAAAATTATTGAGGGAGCAATTTGGTGCTTTTATTTAAAATAGAAATATATCCAAGCACTAGTTGATGTTCGTGCTTGTGCAGTGATGCAAGAACATTAACGTGGGTTATGCCATTTTGAATGAACTGTCAATACACCTATTGCTACAAAAACCACACATGAACCACACATGCTGTGCAGATGGGTCGTCTTAGTATGCTGGTGTGACATTCAGAATAAATTACAACCCAGAACATCAATGGAGTACAGTAGTGTGAACATAAAATCATTTACAGGTTTTAATGTGTTACCATAAATAAAATTTAATTTCAATATTTTAAAATGCTGAGCTTTTAAAAAATGATCTGCTATAAGGGTCCTTGCTTGGGAACTTCCAGATAGCAATGCTATGTCTTTGAAGAAGAAAAATACGGGACTTTAACGGCAGTGGATTTATAAAAAGTTATCATATACCTTTTATTTCCTTCATTAAGAAACAACACATTTGGTGTCACAGAGGATAGCGGTTCTTCTTACGATTTAAGTGCAAGTCCGTTGGATGGAATCATATGATTAAATCTAGTTTTTGGAGATAATTATTTATTATCACTCCATAATGGAGTGAGTATTACCAATAATATCTGGAGAAGTACTAAATATCGTTGTGGAGAACATATATGGGACACTGCCATCTCTCTGTGTGTTGTGATTTTAATTCTGCCTTTTGCCTACCTTCATACCAAGAGAGTAAGCATACTGCAACAAGTTTTGTGCTGATACACCTACTAGATGTACCAATTACATCCCTGAAGAAGCGGACACAGTCTACGAAATACGTTGGATGAGCTTATCATATGTAATATGTACAATGTATCTAGCGCATGTATGCTAACAATGTTGATTAATTCTTTCTGAAACTTGGTATAAGGGAAGAGGCATGTATATTTTTTACCTGTTGTTTCCTAATGAAGGAAATAAAAGGTATATGATAACTTTTTATAAATCCACTGCCATTAAAGTCCCCTTTTTTTCTTGTTCTTGTATTCTTCAATGTATATTGGGGATGTTGACAGGATTACAAATGTTAGAAGACCAGACAATATTAATGATAAAAAATGCTATGTCTTTGTTACTGCATCCTCACCCTGCCTAGTGGGCTTCTGATGAGACCTACTGGTTTCAGTACACATGGTCTACTGTTGTCACCATCAGGAAAACCCATCCTTGAGAAATTCCAAGCATGTTGAAAGCCCGTGTCTGCAAAAACGGTGCAGGAGACCACCAGCACTGAGATACTGCAAAGGATACAAATACATAAACTGAACGTATGCATACAATATATGCCCTAATAAATAATATTTTTTGTAATAGCTTAAACTGCTAAATTTTGCAAATCCGAAAAGGTCAAGCTAAGCTCTTCTTTCCATTTTACATTTAAATAAATAGAGATTTCATCCTTACAAAAAAAAATTTGGATGAAAGTTTAATGCAATAGAACATTTAATAGTTAATTATATATATATATATATATATATATGTATATATATATATATAAAACTGAGGAGTAATGAGGCCCAGAGGACAAATAATGGTGCTATTTATCATATATTTTGGTAGAAAAAATGCACAGCTATTAGAAACCAAAAGTATGGCCACTTTAAGTGGCCTTGGGCCTTTAAAGCTAATGGCCGCTGGTTCCAGGAATTCCATTAGTTGGGTACAAAAACTTCCTTGTTGATGATGTTGGCATGGGACACTAAAAAGATAGCAGATAAGTACAAGGGGAGCTGAAAGATCTGTTCCAGATCCTTGGACTTATACCAAACAGGACTTGTACCCAACAAATTTTTCCCATAGGAAATAAAAGGAAAATGATTAATCCGGTCCCATGAAAAAAAATCCTATTGTTATTGGCATCTTATACATTGATGGGGCTGTATAAAATAATTTAAACACTGCGTAATACTAAAGTACATAAATACAAAAGCAATTAGATGAAATAAATGAAAATTTACCTCCCTTTACCTTACTGAGAAGAGTGAAGTGTATACTAGGATGGTGCTGAGAAGGGAGGAGGAGGAGATGTTATGTAATTCACAGAGAGTTATAGCGTGGGTTGTTCAGTGAATGGTGGCAACTGGTGTACTGACGCCCGTGGGCAGTCATGGCTTTGTCTCGAGAGAGGTAAATAAGGGTAGAGCGCGTGTTATGACTCATTTTGACCCATACAAGTTCTAGCACAAAGGTTGTATACCAAGCAAAATTTTTCTAACCAAACAGGACTTATACCAAGTTGGACTTATTCCAAAGCAGACTTATACCAAGGTACCACTGTGTCTAGTTTTGCTCTGCCCAATATGAATAATAAATAAATTTTAAAATTACTTTTGCAAGTAAATGTGAGGTCTAGAATTATTAAGAATTAAGAAATATTTTAATACTGAACATAGTTGGTACAATACATACAGAACACTTGACAACACCTTAAGGAATGCCTGTAATTCCTGAGAGTCATTTTTAAAAACTGTAACTGTTTAATTATATAATTTCAAGGTATATATATGCCTGTGTGTAGTGACTAGTAGAGCTGGTAAAATCTTCAGTTCTTCAGAATAAGGAAATGAAGATCTTATCCTCTTCTGTGAAATGCAAAATATCGTTTGATTATCATAAAGCAAGGAAGGCAGATTTATTTTTATCAGTGTCTGACTCATCCGGGGCTGACTCAGCTCTGTATTTCATATCATGGGATTCCCCTTATTACAAGTGTTTATTTCTCTACAATAAGGCTTTGGTTAATAAATAATTACAGAACCAGTTCAATTAAGAAGAGAAACCCATCAATGAACACTGTCCAGGAAGCATATCATATGCAGTGAAGTTACTTTCCCTTATATAAACCCCTGCAGTTGCCCTGCAGCCTTCTTTCACATGACTCCCTACTATACAACATTCCTATGATACTTTAGTTTTTGGGTGAGTTTGAAGAAGGAATAAAAAAGGAGGGTGGTGCTGGAACTATTTGGGCAAAATGTTTTGAAGACAATAAACAAATGTAGTTTTGTGAGGGGGGGGGGGGGGTTGTTGGACTTTAAATGGCTCCATAGGGTTGCAAAAGTTGCATTGAATTGTTCAGGATTTGTCCTCATTGGCTTCGTTATTTTACATTTTTTGGAGAAAAATAGCAAAAAAGTAACTGATTTTTTTTTTTCTTTCAACAGGCGGTGTGGGTGCCACCTTCACTCTCAGTGAACAGGGAAAAATGTTAGCTATGCAAGTATCTAGCATCCTGGGAATGGATATATGTGGCATCGACCTTCTCCTGAAAGACAACGGCTCCTTTGTGGTCTGCGAGGCTAATGCAAACGTCGGTTTTACTGAATTCGACCAGGCTTGCCATATAGATCTTGGTGTCATTATTGCAGATTATGCAATATCTCTTCTCCCCAGCCGGCCATCCAAAGAGGTGCCTGGGCTCTCCACCGCATCCGGCCCTTCGGAGAATAGCGACATACAACCAAACTCGTCTACTAGCAGCGGAGGATCCAGCTGTAGCCATGATGTCTGCGATGTCAAAGAAATCAGGGATTCAAACCATGTGCCAAAGCCATGCAAATCTGCACTGACAGATAGCGTCTGTGATGGCGTCACAGAGTAAACTACCTACCTCTTCATTTTCAATGTAATTGAATGCAATCATCAATCACGGTAGCCAGCTAGGCTCAATAGGGGGCTTGTAGAGGAATGATGAGATGTATGTTTCAAGCCACCATGGAGATGAAAATATGTAATAATTATATTGCTGCTTCCTTGTGTCCCATCAGTATTACTGATGAGATCTAATTTATTTTCTTTGCACCATTAGAGCACCTAGGGATTTGTTTGATAGGGCAGTATAAAAAAGAATAGCTCCTATTGTTTTCAATGAAACAACACAGCAACCAATCAAATCCCAGTGTTCATGTAAACGTCTGAACAGTACCAGTAGTATAATTACAGGCCATTCAAATACATTGATATGTATGGAACTGAATCATAATACAAGGTATACTATCATTGGTCTACTTGGTGGGGCTCATTTACTGCAGAGTCAAGGATGCAAAAGCCTAGAGCCTGGTGGATATACAGGGGGTCCAGCTCAAACATTCATATAACATGGGGTATAATGCAACTGGTAAAAGCCGTGTAAATGGTGGATGTCTAGGGGGTCCAGCTCAAACATTCGCGCTCCTGCATATAACAAGGGGTATAATGCAACTGGTAAAAGCCATGTATCTGCCTGTCATTTCAGAGAGGATGCACTTGTAGACAATGGGCGATTTATTGGGCTATGCCAGTAATGCTTTGGGTTGGCTTCTCTGTGTATTGCAATCCTTATCATTGTCAAACAAAGGAATGGTGTGGATGCAAATGAAAGCAGTAAAACTGCACACCGCTAATCCCTCAAATACAAAAACTTTATTGTGTCACTCCACTCATTTCCTTCTTCTTTTTCTTTGGCTTAATTGTAGAGCAGGAGGATAGGAGTAATATATATATATATATATGTATATATATATATATATATATATATGAAAATCATTCTCACCAAGGTTGGGGAAAGTGGCAGATTTTAAAGCTGCTGCCACGCCAAATGCCCCATTGCTTCCTGAATGGTTGTAAGCTTGGCAAGAGTGCCATGTCGCTCATCTCATTGGTAATTAGAGCTGCCATGTCGTCACTGTTGTTGCTGTCTGATGATGGTCAATAGAGATCCAATTCCTGTTAGTTACCTAATAACAAAACAGAAACAATACTCTTCCTTTCATTGGTAAGTAAAAGTTATATAATCCTAAGTAAAACTTTATCTCTCTTGTGTCCCTGCTGTGTAAATTCAACATCTGTGTTTGTCCCGGTGCCACTGAAAAAAACAAAAAAGAGAAGAATTCTAAAATGCTACAGTTGTCAACAGTACAGACAAATTATTGGGAAGGACCCCCAGAAGATAGCCATAAAAATTTGAAAAGTGTTTTAATCAATTGTTACTATGTCCAAAATTAAAAGAATAGTTTTTGCCCCAGAGATACCCTGCAAGGTGCTTACAGAGATCATAGATAATTGGCACAGCTTCCCTGAGATATTACATGTCTGCACCCTTCTTTATAGGCATGGATAGGTAAGCTCACCCAAAGCTGTCTTATATCTGTAGATGACTTTATTTGCTCCCTTTTTGTCACATGTGATGCTGATATTTCTGTATGGGTGGTTTTTCAAATAGTATTTGTCCTTGACATACATAATACAATATCATTTGTTATGGGCACAGTGAACATTTGCATCCGTGATATTATCAGCACCGCTATTAAGACTCATTTTCATTCTAATATTATTTGATGTTAGAGTTCTAGGACTAGGGATGTTCTCATTTTCCTGAAAATACAGAGATTTTGGCAATCTTTTGCCATTTTGCTGAAAATGTTTTGGAGTCAATAGGAAGGCTGAGATTAGGGTCCCTAAGAGGTACGAAAGTTTCTTTAATGTATCCTGGATCTATTCTTGTGGCAAAAGTGGCCATTTAATAGCTTATGTCATTTTTTTCTTGCAGGAATCTAAAAGCAGATTGTAAAACAATAACATAGAAAGTAACAGAACACAAATAAAATGTTTAAATGTACAAAACAAAATATACAAAGGACAATAATTATGATAAATGAAACTACCTAAAAGCCCACACTTTCTTTAGAAATATTCATAAAAACAGAAGACATTTTGCAAGCATTTTTAAGCAGCTTCATAAGTAATATTGAGGCTTCCGTGCCAGCGTGGCGTCAGAAAATGCTACAAAATCAGTTTCAATGAAATCACTTTCTCATCGCCATGTGTGATTAGTTGGGTGGTAAATGAAGGCTAGAGGTCTGTTCATCGGGTTTTTAGTAGCTGTGTAGGGGAATTCTTAGAAATCTTGTTTCGGTTTGCTCTGTTCACACTTGGGGATTGTGGTCTAGGGCACTTAGAAAATTTCCTGCATGCATCATTCATCTATTGGTGGTCTTACCGGAGATTTGTTCAAAAACCCTTCTTCTTTTAAACACACAAAAAAAATTGTCAATGCTTCAGAAAATAAATATAAAACTACAACCAAAAATGTGCATGTGGACGGAATATTCACCTATTCACACTTAAAGTGTTCATTATTATAATAATCTATCCCTGAGGATGAGTTGGAATGATCTATAATGAGTAGGGATGACTGGGAATGGGTGTAGATTCTGTCCCCATACACACTACAAACCCCTTTAAAATATATTTTTACCGTAAATGTTCATAAATAACCACCTGCCAGGCATTTTGTAAGGATTTTGGTGTAAATGGGGGGCGTTTGGTTCAGGGTAAGGCATAAGCTACAAAGTCAAGCTCATTTAAGAGAACGTCTTTCCTAATTAAGGCTGACATTGCTGACCTAATATTGAAAATTCTAGGCGTCTGGCTGTCATGCTGATTGAGGGATTTTAATGCTTTCTGAGTGAATGAACTGGACAAGTATGAAGGTCAGGAGTCCTGAATTCAAGTTGCTTAAGATCAGTTCTGAGAAGGAGGTCAATCTTCAAATCTCATTAAGTACAGATAAAAGGTTACTGTATTGGGTGAGGGTTGGGATATTAGTTATGGCTTAAATTAAGTTGATTTATTTATAATGGTTCACATTCATCCAAGTAATGGTATCTTTAGTAGGAGTTCCTCAAAGTCAGCTTCAACATTACAAGAACAAGTGCAGTTGAAAGTGACCGACTACTACTAGATAGTTAAGGTAATAGTCATACTTTGGAATTAGATTGAGAGTTTGGTTGATAGTTATTGTTGAAAGTGTAGGATATTGTTATTACACAGTATTTATATAGCACCATCATATTATGCAGCACTGTACAAAGTCCGTAGACACTAGCTGTTCCTCAAAGGGGCCCACAATCTAATGCCCCTACCATAGTCATATGTCTTTATTACAGTCTATGGTCAATTTTGGGGGGTAGCCAATTAACCTAACTGCATGTTTTTGGGATGTGGGAGGAAACTGGAGTGCCGGGAGGAAACCCACGCAAACACGGGGAGAACCTACAAAATCCATGCAGATAGTGTCCTGGCCAGGATACGAACCTGGGACTTAGTGCCTCTGATGCCACCATGCTGCCCCAGGTTGGGGGTTATGGTTGGGGTTTTATAGGTTATGCTTGGGGGTTAGGTTGACAGTTAGGTTAGATTAGGTTTACAGTATTAATCTATGTGATAAATGAACAACAACATATCACCTGTGCCAATGTGTCAATGCCAATTACATACAGACAGTGCAAATTCACTTCTATACAATGTTTTGGTGCTGAAAATTTCAGAACAGCCATGCCAGTATTTAAACACTGGAAAACAACGTTCCAGCCTTTGAGGCCCATCTATCTAGACAGCTGACTATGCAACTAAGCAATACAGGAAAAGCACCTGTGTTTTTGGATTAGCAAATACTGCTCTTGTATACATAGGTATTTAAAGCCAATGTAATTACTGTTAGAAAAGTAAAATATAACTTTTATTGTATCTATAAAGTCATATAATCATAGTCAGGAGCCCTCTCGGAAGCTTACATGAAAATGTAGTATTCGGGTGTGGAGCCTTCTTTTATTGGTATAACTTTATGAATTCTGTATGCTTATTTCTAAAAGTATTCTACACAGTAATTCAACTTCAGTATACTACATTCATATTCTTAGAAATAGCTCTGATTGCTATAGGAACTTGGCACAGAGGTATGGAACTTTGCATAGGATAGTAGAATCCTGTTTCTTTATTCTGTTTCTCTTCAATGTAAAGCTAAATCATTATTGCACCATCCAGCAAGGGTTAGATCTTTTTGCAAGGCTGGGGCTATGAACTCTGGATAAAAGATATTGCTGCCGTTATGGATATAACAATTATGGCTATAAGAGACAATTCCTGTTGAATTGAAGCAAAACTCACAAATCAATAGCAAGCAACCAGAGTAGGGGCCATTATTGATGGATGTTGAACTTACGTCAAAAGCATCAGTCTAACGTCAGTTCAAGATGCTTCTGAGATGATTTAGTGTTCACTGACATGTATATTTGATCTACCGTTGACCAGCTTTGGACCTGCATTAGTATTCCCATTGACAGATAATGCAAAATCCCATTGACACAGACCCCTAATCCTTTAACATTGTTCTAATAAACTAGGTAAATGTGAAATCTGATCATTGTCCTTTGGTGATTATCTTGAGCATTGGACAAGCTAAAATAGTAACCAAGGGCTTGCCCAGGTGGATGGTAAAATTTGCAGTTTCTTAGTGAAAACATCAACCTCCCTCATTGGGCTTGATGTATTAAAGCTCTCAAAGGCTGGAGAGGATATACTTTCATCAGTGAAGCTGGGTGATCCAGCAAACCTGGAATGGATTTCTTTAAAGGTCATTTGCTAGCAAATGTTTTGAATCCTGGACCAGATGCATTCCAGGTTTGCTTGATCACCCAGCTTTAATAAATTAGGCCCACTGAAATGTGAACGGATAAAAATTGCTTTTTTTTTTTTACAGCTGGTGCAGTTGTTTTGTGTTGTGGGGAAGTTCTGACATGGTGGTATCTCATGGATGGTTAGGCTGCTCTTCAGCTTCAGTGGAAATCATTCACTACTGCAGTTTGATAATATTACACTTGGAAAAAGTTTCACCCTACCAAGGTTAAAGCAGGGAAATCATTATTTTATTTAAAAGCAACCCCCTATCATGCAGGCTTTGTCCTACAACTTTAAAATCTGCATGTCAGGATTATTAGTGCACCTGTTGTATTTCCAGGCTGCTCAGATGTGAGCATTGCAAGTCTCATAGACTCCAGGACTGCCATCATGTTTCCACCTACCTCTCCTCCAAGCCATTCACAAAACAAAGCTTGGTGCTGTGTGTGTTGTAAATAGCAAGGAGAAAAGAGAAGGGGAAGATATGACCACATTTCTGGGGTTTATGAGGCCAATACCGGCGAGCTGTACTAATCCCTGCATAAGAATGCTGTTGAGCCATCAAAACATTAACATGTGGCACTTTTCCTTTAAATTAGAAAATTTAAATTATTCTTTTTGAAAGAGAAGTATGATTCATTGGAGAAGAAGGAGAAGTAATGCAATACGCATTATGTCACAATTGTGTACTTGGATAAGTTGTGAAAATGTTTTTTAAAATGTGCAGTGCATATCACACCCAAACACATGACTATGGTGAAGAATGGACATGCAAGAAGGGAATGCATGCAAAAACCTGAAACCTGCAATGCTCTGCTGCCCCACCAACAAAAAACGTCACATATCAAACCTGTATATATATTGACGAAATGTAATTTTTTATTGCTGCTGACATAATCATCTAAAATCTGTAGGTTTAACAACTTCCCATTATCGTTTCTTACAAAACTGAGATTGGACTGTCATTCTAATATATTTCAGGCACAGGGAGCTGGGGATAGGGGGGGTCTTTAGAAGTGGAAACACAGGGAGTCTCTTATCAAGTTGTGATGTTCATTTATGATCCAGTTATATGATTCAAGTTCTGAATATTGGTGCCGTCTTAATTGAGTAATACCATATAGGCAGCTACAAGAAAATGCATTCATATTAAATAACGGAACATAATATAACTGATTGTTGAGCTTGCCAAATGCAAACAAGTCTTTTACCAAACAAAAGAGTTTTAGGATTTTTTGTTGGGGCGCTTGGGATTTTCATATAGCTCAGCATTCAGTAGGATCAAATGGAATATAAAATGTGGCAATCGATAAAACCTGTGAGCTTGTACCTAACTGCTAATATCAATGCATATGGCGGAGCTTGGAGAATGGGAACGCATGTTGTCCAATAATGGGCTGAGTTTAGGAAAGCTTAAAGTAAAATTTAAAGCTAAAGCTTTGAGTATGGAATTGTTAACACCCCTATTACTTTTTTCCTGTTTGCATTGAATTAGAGACATTTCTTCCTACTTCCCATTTTAGACACAACAAGATGAGAGAGCAAGGTAAGGAAACCCCTTCCTGTACAGTTGTCAATGATCAATTAAAGAAATGGGATCCTGGGCAAATATAAGGAGGGGGCCCCAAATGCATAGAATCCAAGCCCCTTATACTCCTGCCGTTTTCACATTTGGAATCCTGGCAATTTCCCAGTTTGCCCTATATCATACCCAGCCCTGCATATGAATATTGCCCCACTGTTCCTGTTCTAGAAATGTTGAATTGTTTCTTAATTTAAATCCTAGTGACCATATTTACAGGACAAATGAGAGTGACACAGAAAGCAATAAAAACCTAAGACGCTATGGGAAAAGATGACCAGAAAGATATTGATCAGAAGTAACAAAAAATTAGTAGTATTCGTTGCTAATCCTACGCGTTTCAAGGCAATAGACATCTCTCCTTCACCAGGGTTGAATACTGAATGCCAAGAAAGGAACTGGACAACAAGCAGTGTAATCTGTAATGTGAAGTCCATCAGGGTAGCAGCATGGATGCACGTATCAGCAATAAATATAAAAAATGCATATTCGATCCAAAAATGTTTTAAAAATGGTTTAGATGAACATTAATCTTAAGTTTTACTTTTGCCGAAATAGGAAAAAATTGGATATACTATATCTAGGCATAATTATTGGCTCAAAGCTATGCAAATGCTTTAATGCTGAAATTATTGACTTGAAGCACTTATTTACGTGCATGGATTTGAAGGAATTAATTAAAATGGTATTGATCCAGTGAAAATAAATATACATGTGAATTGTTATTAAATGATTTGTATTTTGATGCAGAAAGGGATTTTTAGAGAAATTGTTTTGATTTGGGAAGTAACAAAGATAAGTGATGGTCCTTAAGGGGAAACTTTGCAGGGGGTGAAGAAATGAAAGTTTTGTTGGATTATTTGGGCATTACAGGGAGTCCTGGACTTAATGTTTCTAGGTCTTGCTGAAAGAATTTAGCTATGGGGCAATTATACCATATGTGGACATAAAGGAGGGTAAGGGTATAAACAGCTGTTTCTTTAGTTGTTCTAAGTCCATTACACTGCATCACAAAAAAATAAATATTGTCCGCTACTTGGTCTAATCCATGTGTTCAATACTAATGCAAGTGCACTGAATCCAAATCTGCAGTCTGATTTTGCCTAGGAAGTCAGGATCTTAAGTTAATTACGCATATAGATGCGGCTAGCTACATTCTCTCATTCTGCAGTTACTATGTAATCTCTATGCATAACTTTTGCCTCATAGTTCCATGACATTACAAAATGTAGTTATATGTTGCATTTACAACATATTACACATAAATCACCTTATCACTTTTTAACACACATGTACACTTCAGAAGTGTTTAAGGCACTTGTTTTTGCGTTTGTGGCCCTCCGCTGTGTCCCCTCGCCAGAAACTAGCAGTAGTCGCCCATCTTGTTGGGGTTGCACCGGCCTTGATATCTTGTTTCCATAACAGAAATGTCCTGGTGGAACCTTTCCCCTTGTTTATCACTCACATCACCAAAATTTTGTGGAAAGAAGTCCAGATGGGAATATAAGAAATTAATTTTAAGTGACATTCCGGAGCCAAGTTGATAGTATACTGTTAGCATGTTGTTATGAGTTCAGCATGGTTTTCAGCTCCCTGGTTTTTTTTGCAACTAGCACAAATGAATCTCAAGCAGCAAGTTCAAGTGGGTTGAGTTTGTCTCTGAATGTGGCATCTGTTATAACTTTTCCAAACTTATCCTTCAGATACTCAAAAACCCCTACCATCACGATCCATTGCAACGACAACATTTTTCATTAATCCAAGTTTATTATGAAGTGGCGGGAGATAAACTTTCTGTGGATCAATGAGTGATTTATGCTTTACTGGCCAACAGTGTGTTCAGGTCTGGGTGGCCATTCTTTCAAATTATTATTATTATTATTATTATTATTAATAAACAGGATTTATATAGCGCCAACATATTACGTAGCACTGTACATTGTAATGGTTGCTGTCACCACTACTGTTCCACAGCACAGAATGCACAAATATTTTGTATATCCCAATTTCAGGCTAAGAAGGAGTTCCACTGCCTTCAAGTCACCACAAACGTTCCACTTGTGTTCTGAATAGTTAATCAATTTCAAAATGACCTCCATGGATTCGTATGTCTCTTTCATTCCCTCGGCATGAGCAAGAGGAACAGAAAGTTTTTTACCTTTATGCAGCAATACAGCTTTCAAACTTGCTTTGGTCGAGTCTATGAACAATCTCCACTGCTCTGTTATGTATTCGCAACCTAACTCTATCACCACTCACATCGGTACAGAAGCAAATGTAGTTTTCCAGCATGTAATTACCTGCGAACTTTGTGTGACAATCACGAAAATGTGAAGTTGTTGTTCCTTTTTGTTGCAAATTCCACTCCTTTAATCTGGAGGCTAACAGTTCAGACTTCACTTTTGGCAAAGACAGGTTCTTACTAGATCATCTAAATCTGATTGGCTTACAAAATGTGGCTTACCCTGTTCAAATTGGGGTTCATAACATTCATTAACATCGACATCCTCCTCCTGTTCCCAATCTGAGCTGTCACTGTCAGTAACAATAGACAGGAGGGACTGGCACTGGATTCTCTGCATCATGTGGCACTGGCTTCAGAGCAGATTCACAATCAGGACAGACGATTTTTGACTTAGTCTTCTTCAAAAACTCACCAATTTTATTCATACAGAAGTAGCAGTCAGAGTAATGGTCTTTTGGCTCACACCATAGGCACAGCAAAAGGCATTTTTTACCTTTTCCAATTCAATCATTGTGTTAGGCCAACGTAACACACCGAACAGCAGATATGAGGTGCCCAGCTTTTATCCTGATCTCCAATATCACATCCAAAGTAATACTTGTAAGCAAATTTCACCTTTTTGGTTAGAATTTTGTGTTGATCACAGGGGGGTATATTTGCCACAAATGTATTAAAAATTGTCCGATTTATTAACTCAGCGGCGCCTATTCATCTTTAGCTCAAAACAGACTCACTATGGCCTAGCTGTACTATCAAATAAGATGGTTTTGCATTAGAGATAAGCCCTTGGTCCATTTTGCCTTATATACCAATTTCTGACGTCATCTCACTGACTTGCCCAGACATGCCCAGCCACTGCTGGAACATGCATACCACCAGGGGGCGTGATTCAGCTAAGGGGGCAGCAGGCATAGTGGTAGCTGCAACTGTTATAATGTTCCCATGTAAAAATACATTACCCAATTTCCGACTATTTGAACAGATAAATCGTTGTTGTGCAGTGCAAGGGAAATGGCTTAATACGTGCTGATTATTGCTCCAGCTAAGCAGCTCTCATATGCAAAGCGGGTCTTAAGGGGAATAATCTAAAAAGTCTATGAATCTATAGGTCCAGAGATATAAATTTTTTTAGCCTTTAGATGACATAACATAGAATATCCAACATATTTCATGAGTTACAATGGTCCCTATTGTTCAGAGCTTAGGAAGCCTGAGTGGAACTGGAAGACAGGACTCTGAAGGAATTGTGAGGATACAGTGGCTAAGTTGTCTTTTGTATCTAGAAGTGTTACAATTCAATTCAAACATTCAATGAATTCCCAATAGTGTTACAGAAGTCTAGTGGATTCAATAGTGTTGTGCTTGTCTGGTACATCCAATCGTATTATGGCAGTCTAGTAAATGCAGTAGTCTTATGGCAGTCCAGCGGATCTATTAGTGTTACAGTCATCTAGTTAATTTATAAGTGTTATAGCCATCCAGTAGATCCAATAGTATTGCGACAGTCTGGTACAGCCTATCACAATATGGCAGTCTAGTGGACCTATTAGTGTCACGGCAGTCTAGTGGATCCAATATTGCTGTGGCAGTCTAGTGGATGCAAGAGCACTGCATCAGTCCAGTAGGTCCAATAGTATTATGGTAGTCTAGTGCAGTGGCCCCACGGACTCGGGACCGTGCATGCGTGGGGAGCCATGTGTCACTCAAAGGGGAAGAAAAATCCCCCAGACCCGGGGACATGGTCCGCGGCTTTGACCAGGCAGATCGGCCAGAGCCGCGGACCACCGGTTGGCGACCACTGGTCTGGGGGATTCAATAGGGTTTTAATATATAATTGGATACAAAAGTATTACAGCAAACCAGTAGATCCAATGATCCTACAGCAGTTTGGTAGATCCAATAGTGTTATGGCATTCTGGTGGATCCAATAGTGTTGTGGTCGTCTAGTGGATCCAATAATGTTACAACAGTCTAATAGATCTATTAAGGTTTGTAAAATCACAATGGTTCTGATTTATCTGAACATATAAATGGCTAAAATATATATATGAAAGTTTACAAAATGTAGCCACCTGGTGCTGGTTTAATTTGAATTCAGAACATGTTTTGTCAAGTCCTGCAGGAATGAATAAATACCAACAGATTTTTGGAGAAATTTTGCTCCAGGCTTCTACAACATTGGTCAAGCAATCAAAAGTCTAGGCAAGAAGCAATACAAACAGTGATTGGCAACTAAAGCGGAAATCAAATGATCCAATGCCGAAGTTTTAGGTGATGTTGGATGAGATTTACTGATTCCATCACAGCTATTGAACCTAATTCTGAAATTCAGATAAATCAGTAGGCCACATATCATTGTTACCATAAATCACTAGGGCACATATCAACATTACCAAATCATAGTAATATTTTGAGTGAAAATGAAAACTGATCTTGAGTTTCCTATTTCATATCATAAGCCTATATCTCACCTCTGGGTGGTAGTGGCATTGAAGTTGAGGATTCTGGTACACTTGCAGGATCAGCAAGACATAATCACTTTGCAGCACAACTGAGCATGAAGAATGGCCTACAGAATATGCAAACATGGCTGCTGCTTGATATCTATAGAATTGCAAGCTACATGTATGCAGGCACTAAGCATGAGCTTCTCTTGTTTGCTACCTTTGGTCCATTCAGTGCAAAAGTCCTGATCCAGCCAGGGCTGTCCACCATTATCCCTTCCGGCTTATATGTGGGACCACAAAACAATTCATTCATTGGTATGAAGATAAGAATTAGGTTGTTTTTTAGTTTAGCAGACAACTAGGCAGGGCAAAACTAAAAGCTGAGTACACAATGTGCATGTTTGGAGAAGACATACTGCATTTGTTCCTTTTCTTTTTGCCCTGACATTTTCTTTAAGCCTTTTCTTAGCCATAAGAGGGCAATAAAAGTAATTATTTGAATGTAGTGAATACACATTTTACAAACTAGATTTTTGGCGTATTAGTTTAAGTATGATTAGCATTTATTTATTAGGCATTTATTTAATAACAGCAGTAAAAACAAAGAGGGATTTCACCCAATCGGTTGATAGCACCTGTACCAACAAATGCTGATTTCTGGTTAGCGTTCTCTGCAATGATACTAAATAGACCCCTACGATGTTTTAGGTTTACTGACCTTATCGTGGTACGTTCATAACTGACATGCAACAATGGCTGCCTGCAGAGTGCCAGCACTTTCTCACAAAGGGTATTGTGTATGGTTTTATGAGCATGACAGCATATAGTACTTAACAGAAGATGAAGTATTGGCTAATGAGTCATTTTAGGTCTTTGAAGTATTGTATTATGATGTCTTATAAAACAGATTTACAGTGCTTCATAAATGTAAGTCACTGTGCTAACAAAAAATCTTACAGGAAATGTACAAAGACTACCCTATGTACCCTACTGAAGTGAAGGTGGGTCCTTGTAAAGGGAGTGAAAAACAGCCAAAGGCTATTCATCAAGTTTTATGTTTTATTACCTAGGAAAATGAAGCATGATATCTGGCTGCAACAACAGCTTCAATATTTCTCTATTTTTTATGATACAAATCAGAATTTTAGTATTGAATTTTGTCCTAGAATTAGCTGAAAGATTTATAGAATTTATGGATATCAGTACTGAATGGATTGCCTAATGTGTATATAAGGCATTGCCAGCATTGGGTCTGATTTAATAAAGCTCCTCAAGATTGGAGACCATAGATTATCATGGGAGATCCTGAGTGATCCAGCAAAAGGATCCACCTCCCCAGTCTTGGAGAGCTTTAATAAATCAAGCCATTACATTTAGTGTGTCCAAAATGGCTTAAAACCCCATTTTATAGACATATCCTCTATTTATGTAATAAAATGGCCATACACCAACCATAGTTATGTTGGTCTGGGAGCCTAACTGGATGAAAACTGTTTAATTGAGTGTGGACAGTGATTGGCCAATGTGGTTATTTTGCCCAAATGTGGGCTTTTGGCAGCAGTTGGATTGGATAGGACAAGCATCAAAAGCTGAGCCAATGTGGTTACATTTTGCCAAAATATGGGCATTTAGTGCTTGTTGGATTAGATGGGACAAGCGTTTTAATGTTTTATGGGTTTTCTATGTATGAAACTGCTGAGAGTTGTACAAAGAATGATTTCACACACAAACCCATTTAAATACACGAGTGTAGCTGGCCTTGGCTACATGGGAACTATGCAGTTGCACAGGACACCAACATATGGCAGGACCCAAGAAGTATTATGATATACAGTAGGCACTAGGTATTTCTACTACCCTCTGATGTTTATAACAACAAACTCATGCTCCCTCATTGGTCTAAACTCTGCTTTTCAAAAGCCATCTCAGCACCCTGGAATCTTGCAGAGGAATGGGGTGGCCAATTAGCAATGCCAACACTTTTGCCGTTTCTGCAAAGTGAAGTGCTATTAGCAAGCTGCAATGTATACTGCAATCTTTACCTACCTACAGAAAATCAAAGGCTGCGTGGCAGTACAAACTGTGTTTGACAAATGTTACATCACCCTCCATGAGGGAGGAAGCCATCATAGAAGGATGTTTGCTTGGGTGCCCCATTGAATAACAAGCTTCTACAGTGCTGAGATAGCGTTCACAAAGCAAAATGCTCATTGGTTACAGTTAACGTGAACAAGGTTTTTTTTAATCACTGGGATTGGTCTCTTTTATCACATGGGACGTCTTAGAACCTTGTCTTGGAAGGCCTGCCCACGAGGAACTTAGAGAATTTTTCTGAATAGCTTTAGATGGCTGTACTGCTTTGTGCTGGATTTAGCATGAAAATGAAGCATGTTATACCTAGTTTAGAATGTTTAAAAAAAGGTTATTTCACTAATAAGTGTCTACACAGTACACCACAGAAGTACAGCCAACAACAAGGAGTCATGTTTTAATCCTAATGTCCAATTTTCTATGGTCACTCCCTATGTCCGGCTGTGTTGCCGCAAATTATTTGTGACTAAAACCTGTACTGCTGAAAACAACAGAATTCTGAATGGCAGACACTGTGAAAATGTTATGCACAAGTGAAAATAATCTTAGAAATTAAAAAATCACTACTTCAAGCCTTACTTCACCAGAAATGTACCATTCGAGCATTGTGAGTGCACTGTATGTATCATGAGGCATGAGCAATCCAACGTGTACAAATAGATTAGGTATATAAATATTGAATTGTAAGCTATAATGTAAAATGTAAGCGTGCTAATTGCTTGTATCTCACAATGCCTATTAATGTGTCAATAAATGTTCACACATGTAAATAAATGTAAAAAGAAAAAAAACAATGTTAAGTAAAAATTATTTATTAAAAGCCGGTTAATGTATCATATTATTTTTTTGTTTGCAGGGGGGAGTCACCCAGTGGACTCAATCTCTATACCTGCATTTTACTATTCTTTAAATTCACAATAGCAATGGAACACCAAAATGACTGTTTTGCGCTAAATATGATGGAAAAAAATAATTTCTTAATAAACTTGCTGGTCCAAGATACAATGTTGTTTTATTTTATTGTTATTATTTTTTTTGACTTTAGATAAAAAAGAAATTAAAACTAAACTCCAGGCTTGTTAAAAATATATTGAGCCACATTTAATATTGAGTCTGATTTATTAAAGCTCTCCAAGACTTGAGAAGATAGATTATCATGGGAAAACCTGGGTTATTTAACAAACCTGGAATGGATCTGGTCCGGGATTGAAAATATTTGCCAAGTAGCAGATGATTTTTAAGAAATCCATTTTAGGTTTTCTGGATCACCCAGGTTCCGATGAACCCATGAGTGGCTGCCTTCTCCAGACTTGGGGAGCTTTGATAAATCAGGCCCAATGTGTTCTTACAGTGTATCTTTACCAAAAAAACTTTATTTATATTTTCTATTGGATAGAATAGAGAAAGGTAATTATTTCTATCTGGGGCATAATTGGAGAGCCTTCCACTTACTTGGGGAAAACATTTCACCAGGGAGGAAAAGAGGGGAAATTTGCATCAGGGAAACAAAAAAAGTCTGACTTGGTTTGTCAACTGTCGACTTTAGGGTGACTCACAAGCAAAAACATGGTATGACGTTGCTAAGACCTGTTCCTGACTATATCACTCATTTTACTATCCCAGCCTATCGCTCAACAGAAACACTTTTTTGTTCTTCTGTGCAAGGGGAAAAATGAAAATTGGAAAATATTTACTGCTTTCTAATTATTTCATCATATGTTACAGTCAATAAGAGTAATGTTTGCTTTTCTGTTGTTATATGGGAGAAGGAAAGGGAGATCTGATTCTATTTTACATACACATGGTGGGTGAGTATTACTGATTGGGAACACAGGATAAAATAACATGGGTATGGTAAGTAGGCCAAAAGAACCAATTAAGTTTCCGTATCGGGCAATTGCCCATGTCAGACTGGATTTTTGGGTCCACTATGCCGTTTTATTTCAGCCAGTCCATATGAAACCAGTTTTCGTAAATGCTGTAGAATTATCTCAACTCATTGTTTTTATGTCTACAATGTACACTTGCCATGGCCATTAGAAAATGAAAACCATTATTAGCAAGAGAGGTGAGGGTCTGGAACCCCTGTGAGTATTTATTGTATCTGAAAAGAGTTACCCTCTGTATGAATCCTTATGATCACAGGGATTGCAACTGCTAAATCCAAGAATTGGAGCTGTCATCAGAGCTGGTGGGGAGATTTTGCAATGAGGACACCTGTTCTAGTGACAACAGTCTAAGTGGAGTTTCTTTCTTCTTTGGGTTGAAATAAAACACAGATGGCAAGAAATAAAATTCTAATGAGGGTTTTAACCACTCCCTACTCTATCCAAAAAGTTTTGCCTTATGAAAAATTATATTATATTAGATAAAAAATGATTTCAGACACATTTCAGACACTGTAACGTGCATGGTTCTTGCAATTGTAATAAAATAAGCCCATCTGATGCCTGTTGCATACAGCAGATTTTATACAGAGTCCGCAATTTGAAAGATAAGGACATTATGAGAAACGATTCTGTTTTGCAGACATTTTTCTTTCAATGCTTTCTATGAACACCATTAGGCTGTCTGATTTATCCTCCTTTGGCAGCTGTTGGGTAAGTTGAAGGAGTTTTCTGCCCCATTCTTGTGCCTAGGATTAAAATATATTTATAAATTAGTTTTAGCTACATTGGATTGAGCATTATTTCCACTATAGTACCCTTATCTAACTAGGTGCAATCTGCCTATAAGTGGAGTGACTGCAAGAAAATTAGGTTTATTGCAATTCTCCTTGGCCAACCATCAGCTCATATATAGCCAGCTTAAAAAAAATCTATTTTAGGTGCAAATACCTGGGTTAGAAGCAAATGGGAACCTAGAGTAGAGGTAGCTGGCCCTTTGATGCCATGGAAGCAGTTGCCTAACAGGGTAAGGCAAACCAGATTCAGCTCCATATTTGCTCTGCTCTGTGCCCAGATTGGGCACTGTTATATAGCCATCTGGTATGCCCTCCCTTCTACACCATTGTAATTGAAGGTACCAGCTGCCAGTTCAAGAGATGGCCCTACACTTATCCTGTGTATATATAGTCTGGAAGAACTGTTTGCAGACTTCATTCATAAATACACTGTAACAATATTGTTACAATGTATTTTATTGCAGACTGAAGATGTTTCCTGTTGATCTGCACATAATGTCAGCGCAAAAATATTTCCAGACTAAAATACCCCAGATTTGTTTATACTAATGATAATTATGAAAACTTGATTCTGTATTACAATTGCCTTATGTTCTTAAATAAGCCACACTAGTTAAGCCGCAGCTTTTCAGCCATGTCCATTTTAGATATACCATACCAACTTTTTTTCACCCACAGTCTGCCTTCTCCTTCCTTCTCCTACAATAGAATAAAAGGTGGTAACTCCACCTCTAACCCAAGTACACTAGATGTACCTTAAGAAAATTTAACAATGGCATTTAGTTAGCATTTAGTATTTTAGCATTCAGCTTTTTCATCCTTATGTGCATCCCAGTCTTCTGGAATTTAATTACAGCCAATTACTGTCTACACGCACTCCACTGATGGCTGCATGGCATTTATCAGGATCAGTTTCTTGATGGGCCATGAATGCATAATATGTGTTGATACTGCCACTTGTAGTCTTTATCAGAGGTCCATTTGACTTAATGACAACACTAAAGGCAAACAGAGTATTTTCATGCTACATAAGTAAGTGCCGTAACAAGGACTTTAATGGGTTAGGTACAACTAATATTAATAAAAATTACAATTATAAAAAAAGACTTTTAACATGTTAAAAATTATATATGATTTTGTTATTGGGTTTATTTACACTTAAACATTTTGGTGAATGTTATATGTAAAAACAATCCATTGGCTTAGATATTAAAAGACTTACTGCCTTAAAATCCATTCTGAGATAGTGCAGCATAGCCAGGGCGTGCAGAACCTTGGTCATCTTGGCTGGCTCTTTCTTTGCAGCCTGTTCTCTGATATCATAGATAGCACTGAGGATCTGAAGAGCTTCTGCTTCCTGGTTTTCATCTACGGCAAAGTTGACCAAATCAGATTTAACTAAACAGAAGTAAGTGTTTTTTCATCAGAGGGTAACTATTCCTATCACGTCTAAGCCTATCTCTTTCTTTTTTTGCTCAAATTTTAGTGATAACTATGACATTTTGGATT
Source organism: Pyxicephalus adspersus (assembly GCF_032062135.1). Lineage (NCBI taxonomy): Eukaryota > Metazoa > Chordata > Amphibia > Anura > Pyxicephalidae > Pyxicephalus > Pyxicephalus adspersus. The sequence goes on from NC_092868.1 coordinate 45,965,399, forward strand.
TAATGGCGCGCAGACCACTGTCAATAAAAACAGTCTCCCCAAGCATGATGACTTTCCCAAAAAAGAATCGGCCCATCCACTGGTCATCACTTGTCCAAGGGCCATCGTCTGCCAAGTTAGGTAAGTATAAAAAGCCTTCGCAAGTTATTTATGTTTAAAATACCTTCTGAAAAGGTGAAGCACAAGTGGGAGAAAAGGCTCCCCCATAGATGGAATTGTTGTTCACCCCTACATATGGGCACTTGCCACATCCTATTGGAGGTAAAATCACATAACATCTAGTCACAGCGTCTAGTTTCTAATTTACCCGAGCATATTGGTACCTTACAGGGTCCAAGATAGCAAAACTGTTCAGAAAGATTGCAAACTGTGAACGCTTTCATGAGCTCCTTGTGATCACCTACACAACCACTTTTGAAGTGCTCCATTTATATTGCTGTTTTATGGCGGGATAAGTCTTACCTAAACCTTCTTGATCACTGTCATCAAACCAAACAGGACCACTTCTCATTGAGGACTTTATCTGAATGTCAACCAATCTGTTCAAGTGAGTGTGCCATATATCCATTACCTAAAATATAATCAAACCAGGACACCAATGTTTTTATATAGTACAACAATAAAGAATACCATTCAATCTATCTATTGCCCATTTAGCCAGAGGTTCCAGAAAGGTGGGATTTGCCGAGTTAGGTTAGGTGGTTTGGGGAAGGGTTTAGGTGGACAGAAATCGCAGTTTTATACAGCAATCTGTTTGAAAACCATTTTGTTGGTAAATGGTGCACAAATTTTACATCTACCCCCTTCTATCCTAGTAAATTGGATATCCTAAATATCCTTCTAACAACATCAAATATCAAAGCTGTCCCACCACCAAGTCTCGAGGTGGAGAGGCTGGAAAAAACAATTTCCAAACCCAAAAATCAAAGTTGGCCTTGGATAATACCAGGGGTGTAGTGGGGTTGACACACCGTACCCTCACTTTTTTCAGGGCGTTTACATTTACAAGGATGCCCATGTGTGCTCGCCATACATCGATTTCACTATTACTCTTCCTCTTCTTTTTTTACGACTACACCCCTGGATAATACTCAGTCATCAGCAGTTTGTGATATTTATATGACTATAAATTTTCTTTGAAGAAAATGCATCAAGTTGCTGTTATGCTCCTCTGAAATTCCCCGAAGGAAGAACTTACCGAACATGGCATAGCGCTGGTGACTCCTTGTTTGTATTATCTAATACATTGGAACAAAGCAAAGTCCAAGTATCTGGTAGCATTGCTTGTCTGGAACAATGGGGCTGGTGGTGTTACCTTATCGGCAGCAGGACTGTATATGAACATGTTAAAGTTTGCTGCTTGATGGAGCAGCCACATTTTTTATTTCTTTTTTGTTGAAATCACAAGTCAAACAAAGTATACAAATGTTCTGGTTACCCTGGTTGAAAGTTTGCTTATTATCAGGTGGAAATTATTTTAAGTTGTATTGAAGCTGTATTGCCCAGCTACAATTGGTGGTCGATTAAACTTGTGGGTTACATAGCTTTGTTTCTGGCAATTACTTGCAATCATATGTGCAATTTGCAGAGTATGGAAAGTGATTAAAGTAGACTAAACAATTGTATGTGTATGGGTAGCTTAAGGAAATCCTAATTCTATCTTGCCAGGATTTTGGCCATAGGTGCACATACCAGGGTGGGAAGAACTTTGGCTTCACTCTCCTTACATGTAGTGGCTTTTTTTTCTTTTAATCTCACTTGGTGATCCTATATGTAACAAAATTCCTGTCCTAAAGAGACAATGCTTATTCACCATGACTTACTGTATCTAATAAAGAGCAGCATTGCCACCTTAGGATAGGAAGTGTTCTGGGACAACAAAACACCTCTCCTTCTCCTCTTTTCCATAATAAATGAGGGAGGGTTCTGCAGTCCACAGATACAAACTAGAAGTTACCAGCTCATTGGAATTGAGACAGTATCAGTATTTTTTGAAGAGCACTTTTTTAAAAGATATACCAAAACACTTTCAATTGTATATTGACCATGCAGACCAGACCTAAAGAGAGCAAATGGGAGAAGTATATTTTACAGATTTGGATATGCTTTAAGCTAGATGTAGCTGGCTGACTAACATCTTTATAGGAATGATAGGTGCACTCTAATTCTGGAGTCATGATATCACTTCCTGAGTTTGATAGCAATCTCTTTCTAAACTAAATTGTTGCAGCATCAGCGAATGGGTGGCAACATATATCACCACGTTGTGAAATCAGTGGCTGTGACATTAATTAAACTTTGTGTAATGACATCACCTACTGAATTTTTAGGGTCGATGTTGCAACATCATTCAGTTTTTAACGTAGCACCAAGAAAATAAATGAAATATATTAAAATATGTATAACCTTGAAACATGTGATGTTGACTCACCTCCGAGTACAGAGAATCAGCAATATCCATTTTATTCTGCCGAAAGAAGACATTGGCCATATGAAAGTATCCTCCTGCAGTGCTGATGTCGCTGGGGCCCGAGACTGTGCTTGCAAAGTAAATCTGAGATGGATAAAGTACACATACTCATGATTAGGTTATTATAGTCAGGCTTCTTTAAAACCAAAAGTGTTTACCTGCAAGGCTTGACATATACACAGCCAATGGGGGGAACACTGACAAATCCATATACACAGCATACACGTGAAAATACAAAAGAGCAAGCAATTATCATAAGATAATATTACAAATTAATTTTAAAGAAATGTTTCACAAATGCCTAAATTAAGCTGTATATAATTGTTTATATCATATTGGTCCCTTTGGTCCAGCACATTTACATTACAGTTTGTGGGTAGGTAAGGAGGAGCTCCTGGGGCCTTGAAGATGGTTGCCCAGCTGAACCCTGCCAAATGCTGGCACTGCCAACAGTACGGAACTCTACATTACTTTGGGAGATGGTTGTACAGGACAATAGCAGACGATCATTTTAGGTAGCATGAATCTTCCTTTTGTATACAGCTAAAGGCGTAGTCCATATGAGCAAATTAGCTGCCAATTAAATGCTTAATTGGGCAGTCTGACTTGCTAGTTTAAAATTAGCCTTTTATTAAATGTTAATAAGGATTATAGTAAGCACAGAGAAGCCATTCTGCATTGTATGTACTAGCATACCCCCATCAGATACCAACCTCTTACAAGTACATCTTCCTTGGTAAAGTGATGGCTTTGACCCATCTCTTGGTTTATACCATTAGTATGAAAGTTGTACCTGAACCCCCGGACATCCACAGGGCTCTAGGCTTGAATCCACAGTGTCACACAAAGAAATTTTCCAGCACAGGAGATCAACTGTATTCTAAGTTAATACAGATTGTCCTCTATTAACTTTATTAAAGGTTTATTTTAGAATTGTTTACATTTGACCCTAAAGCCCCACACTGGTAATCCTGTCGCTGCTAAGAACTTGCCAGCTGCAGGATCACTTTGGAGGATCAAAGGATGAAAACACTCACCTGCTTGCAGGCATCTCCACTACAGCAAGAAATGGCACCTGACTCCTGAAATCAGCAAGGGAGCAGAACATACAAAGCTGTATTCTCTAGTGATTCTGATTCTGACAAATTGATACTAGTGACATATTTAGTTATTTCTGTAGATTAGTTTCCCGTGCAATATGTTAATTTGATTATTGCTGTGCTGCATTGTGAGAGTTAAGCCTAACTCTCACGATGCAGCACAGCAATAAATAAATTAACATATTGCATGGGAAACTAATAAACAGGATAAACTAATTATGAATCATTATGAATATTATATATATGATTGTATTACTAGGAAGGTCATGTTTTAAATTGAAAACAAATGCAAAAAGCAATGTCTGCCAGCTTTCTCAAGGGTACAATGCTATGTTTGCTGAAGTAAGGACACAATGGATGAAATCAGCAACTGACCTTACTAGGTTGCCACATTAACCACCATTACACTTTAATAATTTACCCTAAATTACTTTCTGTATCCCAGAATTGCTGGTGGTTTTCCAGTCACTGACTGCCTTTGTTAGCATAATGTCTTGACTAAGTTATGCTGGTGCTACATTGTTGAATACTGACGACAGTCTATGATCTTGCATGTAGGGCTGCAATAAGAAATTTTCTGACCCTCCTCCCCATGTGTAAAAATTCTAGCATTGCAAAATTCAAGCTCTTTTGATCGGGGTCCAGTACAGAGGTGCACCTTGTCCCCCCAAAAGAAGCGCTGCATACTTGTATTGAAGTAAAGCATTTGAATATTTATGTACAATACAGCAGTCATTCTTTTGTAGAGGATACATGGAACTCTTGGGGTACTTTGAGACAAAAAAGGGAATATTTATAGCTGGTTAATGATCCATTCTAGGAATAATGAAACTGCTGCTTGGGGTTGATCTTTAAATGTGTGTGGCTTTGTTAACGTATGAATTAAACTTACGTCATTAGACAAGTGGCTTAGGGATTCCTCAAACTCCCCCTTGGCAGAGTACAGGAGACCGAGATTCCGGTGCAGTTTGGATCGGATGAGGTTACTGCAGTCTGCAGTTTTTAGCACGGTCCAGTAAGCATGAGACAGGTACTCTTCTGCCTGTGTCAGATTCCCCAGACCTACAAAATTAAACAGAGCAAAATGGAAGGTTATTATTAGTGGTTTACCAGTTGATCCATAGTCCTACCCTTCCTTTTTAACAGTCATTTTAGGCCAGGGTTCCTCCAGAGGTTAGTAGAGGTTCCTTAAGCTGTGGCTGATTGACCTAATTATTATAGTGCCTGCATAGTTTCGGTTCCAATGCCATTTAGCATAGCCAGTTGCATGATCACTAATGATCTGACTACCAACTCTGATCACCAGTGTATGGTGGGGTGTACATTATTCCTTGATGAATTAAGTTTATTAGGGGTTCCCTGTGAGCCAAAACCAGCTAAGTTTACTTGAGTACAAAGATTGAGGAAGTCTGCCATATTGTCATGAGCTATGCATAAAAAAACTAACTCGATGAGCTGTAAGCTGCAAAAAAAAAAAGAATTTCCTCTACAAAATTTGTTTCTGAAAAGTTTACACTTTATAAAAGCAGTGTTTTGTAGTTTGATATTTCTTCATTGAATCATATGATGGTGGTTATGCTGGTTGGGTACAGGAAGAAGGCCCTAGAATATACAGGAGATATTAGACATCTGAAACTTTCCGACCTGGGATGAGGGTAGAAACTGCAAATTTAAATGACTAAAGCATAAAATAATGAAGTGTGAAATTATAGCTTCAATGGTTGCCAGTGGCTGTAGATTAATGGTTCTTCAGAAAGACCACTAGAATCTGTGTCATACATGAAATGATTTGAAATAATGCCAACTGGCATTCCATGTCCTTCCACTCCTATCCAAGGCCCCCACTACAAACCTAGATCAGCAGATGATCTCCTCCAAGAAGTACAACCTATACCGTGTGGAAGTACCAACCTATAACGACCCAATGGGCCACACTATGCTATGGTGCATATCTGGCTTTTTATATAAGCCTACATGGAGAATAGAAAATAATAGGCTGGACTGGAATTTAGGCATTTTAATAGAATAAAGGCTTTCTTTAAAAACATCATCGTTCTTAACAAGCCATTTGGCTCCCACTTACCAATGTTGGCTTCTGCCAGTATGAGGTATATTGGCACCAGCTCCACTGACGTCAGCCCGTACACATCTATACTGAAGGACAGAGCATGGGTGGCTGCTGGTATTACATCTACATGGCGCCCTTCATATAAAAGTCTCTGAGCTTCCTTTGTGGTCAGGTCAATCAAATGTTTCTGTAAAGGGAAGACAAATTCAATTCTCATATATACTCTATAGTATAAATGGAAATACCCTACCAATATATGTAGAATCATACACATACATAGATTAGATAACAGACATTACCTTCCTCTGTAATAACTGCTCTGCAGAATGGGCCCTCTCTTCTGCTGAGGCCAGGAATGGGACTGCTGCCCGCACAGGAATAAGAAGCTGGCATATCTTTTCATGAATACTAGTCCAGTCTGCTCGTTGGTGGTCCACATCACTGGTCAGCCAAAAACAGAATAAAGATTGCATGTTTAAATCTGAAATATACTAAGTATGCGTGCAAGTCAGAATGTTTTTAAGCTGGAAGAAATTGTAGGTGGGTGGCAGCCCCTGAATTGTGACCCAGCTCTTCCATACCCACCCAAAAACAGCCGGGTGGTTACTGAAAAGTGCACCCATCTAAAAGGGGCTGGTGAGAACCCTTAAAAGACTCTTGCCTCTGCTTTGAGACCTAAATCATGTTTGGGAAGCTCTCCACCAAGACCTTTTACCTCTGATCTAGGGATTGTCCAATTTTTTTAGGAAGACTCCTCCAAGGGCCAAATATGGTACCACTTGCTAACCTAAAAAGTATAACATTGTACTGCATACATAAAGGCAGGGACTCCAATTTGTAGTTATTAGAAAATATATTTATGCCTTGCCAAGCAAATTGGATGCCACAAGGTATCTTTTGACAAGGCTCTAGATTTTGGTTACAGTCCATTTACACTTCTAGCTTGATACTCTTCTTACAACTTCATAACTCATATAGTACTCTTCGTAATTCTGTACAACTATAAGCAAGATTCAGAGATTTGGAAATTGATTCATTGAAATATTTGGTGGTCTTCCCATGATATTGTGGAACATTGGCTTCTGTAGTAACTCTAATGAGAACACCAAACAACAAACCACCACAACATTTTTTAAATGGGGACTGGATTTGGGTTTGCTTAAAATATACAGTTCAGCATATAATGCCAGAAATCTCTGTATCCCCAAGATAGACTTGATGAAGATGGTAGCACCCACCAGATAACGGTGACAGGTGAGTGTATTTAAAAAATCAGGCAGGTAAGGTTATTTTATTTAATTGCAGAAGAGACATCCCCAGTCCCTTCTGCAATAAAGGATGCACCTGTCATCATTTTTCATTTTAGGGTTTAGTTTTCTTTTATGATCCAAGTTGACTGAGGCCAATAAAGGAAAGAAGGGTTCCAAATTTTCCCATTGATGGTAATTCATCAAGTTTCCAGATTTTTATTAGTATTATTATTACACAGTATTTATATAGCGCCATCATATTACACAGTGCTGTACAAAGTCTATAGTCATGTGACTAGCTGTCCCTCAAAGCGGCTCACAATCTAATGTCCCTGCCATAGTCATATGCCTTTAATACAGTCTAATGTCAATTTGGGGAGAAGCCAATTAACCTAACAATGTTTTTAGAATGTGGGAGGAAACAAGAGTAAATCCACACAAACACAGAGAGAGCCTGCAAACTCCATGCATGCCCCAAATGGAAGAAGTTTGGGAAATAGCTGCTTGTGGCTGTTGCAGATTATGATGTTGTTTATAAAATATCTGCACCATTGCCACAGCCGCATGCAAATCTTGTTGCTGGCGGTGCACTTTGCCTCTCTCAGCCACACAGCAGAAGTTCGCAGTGCAGCCTGAAGCTGTCAGACAAATGGTTTGACACTGCCAATCTGAATTGACCCATACCATTTTAAACTGACATCCCTTTACAAAGGGGGGATTGTCAGGCATCTGGAATCCAACCCCCATCCTGATTGCACTAAGATATTAACGAGTTCCATCTGTCCACAGAAATATGAAAATTTGCAGCAGCACAAACCAAACAAATATTTTGTAGTATGATTGAAAAAACAGTAGCAAAAACACAAATCAGGAGATATTTAACATTGGTGATGTCTGTCTTGGTGTAGTGTTTCCTGGACATTTATAACATGGGGGAAATAACTTTCAGGTCTTAGGGAACCCCTCCTATAATTTCTATATCAACAGCTCACAGTACATTAGTGTGGGGGTCAGTGGGATAAATGTCTCTTACATTGCTGGGCAGTGGGAAGAATGTCACCCTTCAAATAATTGGGGTCAGTTAATCTGACCTGAGAGATGGGAATTGCTCAAAGAACCCCTAGCAATCCCTGGAGGAGCCCTGAATAAGAAGCACTGATCTAGCTGTCTGGCATCTACAACGAAACCATTGAAATACCAAATCTAGACTAATCTACAAAAAAAGATGTATTGGCCCAAAATGACCTACACCTACAAGTTATAAAATAAAGTTCATATGCCATCATGATGTAAATCTCTAGGAGCTATTTTCACCTTATTATGTGTCACTGTCTATATTCTTCTGTCATTTGCAACCCCTATTTAATGTACAGCGCTGCGTAATATGTTGGCGCTATAGAAATACAGTTTATTATTAATAATAATAATAATAATAATAATAATAACACCAATCATGTGCTACTGATCTGCATACTTGTTCAGAAAATACTGAAACCAAAGGATTGGAATGGCAGATAAGCATCTACTATTTTCCAATCATCAGCACATCAGGGACAGCCATACAACCTGGATTTAGCAAGTCTATTGCAGATAGATTGTAAGCTCTTCGGGGCAGGGTCCTCTCCTCCTGTGTCATTGTCTGTATCTGTCTGTCATTTGCAACCCCTATTTAATGTACAGTGCTGCGTAATATGTTGGCGCTATATAAATCCTGTTTATAAATAAAATGTATTAATATTAAAAATGATAATAATAGATTGTAAGCCTTTTGGGCCAGAGTCCTCCCCTCCTCCCGTGTCATAGTTGGTCTGTCATTTGCAACACCTGTACAGCGCTGCGTAATATGTTGGCGCTATATAAATACAGAATAATAATATTATGATTGTATGGAATCCGGCTGCAATCAGATGATTCCTGGCTTCCTGTACATACCAGTAATAAGTGACCTTGCAATCAGGGCACTGGATAAAAGCCGGGCTGTGACACAGCTCACACAGCAGCTTCACCCCTTTGGGGTTGGATAGGGGGTTCACATTCGCCATCCAAATGCTCCAAATGAATCTCAGGATCACACCCTGATCAGCATGGCTCGCCGTTGCTAAGGACGCGCAGTTTGGTTGTTAGGGAATGTGATCACGTGCGCCATCTAGTGGCAGAAGGCTGAAATTACTGGCTGTTGAATTCATCATTTCAGATGTGATTTGTAGCTGTCACTGACACATTCCATGCACTGCCAGCTCTGAATAATGCACAAACATTCTATTAACAAAAACTAATGAAGCTATGCCAAACACACCCACCAGGATTTCCAACTGTACAGATAAGTTCAAGGTGCCATGCACATTAGTTTGTTTCATTTATTTTAGATTTCTCTTGTTTTTCAGTTTTTTTATTTTTATGTTTGATTTTTTTGTGTTTATTTTATGGTATAAACCCTAAACAGATGACATTTAGGGGTATATTGTTAGATTGTAAGCTCTTAGGGGCAGGGTCCTCTCCTCCTCCTGTGTCACTGTCTGTATCTGTCTGTCATTTGCAACCCCTATTTAATGTACAGCGCTGCGTAATATGTTGGTGCTATATAAATCCTGTTTATTAATAATAATAATAATAATAATAATTATTATTATTATAAGCAATTCATGCAAAGCACCAACCTAAGAGGCATTGATTATTATTATACTGGGTGATGTACTGGTGTACCTGTCAAATGTTCTTAAATAACAAGTCCAGTTTTAGGTTCCCAAGGGTGCTTTAAAGTCTTTATATAGTTGGACAAATGTTCTTTGAAGGTGCGTAATTATTCTTTAAATTTGGGTGAAAGTTGTTTGCAGATTGGTGATCGTTCTTTAGGGTTGGGTGAAAGTTGTTTGCAGATTGGTGATCATTCTTTAGGGTTGGGTGAATGTTCTTTGCAGTTGGTTGAACATTCTTTTATTGGGTGAACACTTTTTGCAGTTGGAAGAACATTTTTTAAAGTTGGGCAAAAGTTCAATGCAGTCAGATGAACATTCTTTCAATTGGGTGAACATTCTTTGCAGCTGGGTGAACATTCTTGGCAGCTGAGGTACATATTCTTTGCAGTTGGGGCAAACATTGTTTCATTTTAGTTGAATGTTCCTTGAAGTTGGGTGAACATTCTTTAAATTGGGGTAACATTCTTTAAAGCTGGGCAAATGTCCTTTATAGTTTGATGAACTTTCTTTGCCATTGGGGCAAACATTCTTTAAAGTTGGATAAAAATTATTTGTAGTTGGAGCTAATTCTATTTGTAGTGGGGCAAACATTCTTTAAAGTTGCTTGAACATTCTTTGAAGTTGAGGTTTGGAGTTTACATTTTAAATTGGTCGTATGGACAAAGAGGAAATATCCCAAAGTGAGGAAATATTCACCTTAGTTGTCCCAGGAACTTTTGCCCCGGGTAGAAGATTTGTCCCAGGTTCTTGTATCACCTGGGGATAACACCAAAATTCTGGCATAAAATGATTACCAATAGTACAAACAGAGTGATGAAATTCCACAATGGGTACATAGATTGCAAAGTGACAATAAGTGACAGGGGGTCACCCCCCAATGTATCTAAAACTAAATGGAAAAAGTTTTGACTTAACTTTAAAGTATAGAACACTTTTTACATATTTAGTTCATCTCTATTGTTACATTTCTAGAAAAAAATCATATTTTTATAATATAATTTTTTCTCCAATTACTTTTATACTCTTTGGGCTTAATTTACAAAACAGGGAATCAGACATTCCCTCACACACTCTCTTATCGCAATCAATTACTGCCATAACAACAAATCTGGAAGTGTTGAATGGTGGTTTCTTTAATAAAATTAGAAGAGTTGTAACTATTTTTTGCTTTGCAGGATTGTGATAATAATAAAAAAAGATTTCTTTATATCCCATATTCTGCATATGTAGTTCCCACCTCTCACTGCTATGTAGAACATCTCCATACAAAGCTATGTAACAAAAGTGTGCACTGTCTCCACCTAGTGGCCAATAGCCAATATATCATCTTCATTGCAGTCTACATGGAGCTCACACTTTCTATTTATCCCCATGAAAACTGTTCCTGTGACTTCACAGTAATCATTTATTTGCCTGCTGTGTTATATATTGATAATAATAATTTATATACTGATATTTGCACTGTATGGTCCACTCTTTTGAATCACCATGCAATTTTTGGAATTCTTTGGAATCATCTTGTACATTGCATGCCCACCCACAAGAAGTGGAGAAGAGTGTCGCTGTGGGAGAGATGGATAACATATTTCATATTATTTCCTATGACTAGATTTTTTGTGCATGCTATGCTGAGAGTAAAGATGGCTACCACTGACATGTTTCTGCTAAAAAATCTAGCTGTTTGATTGTTCTGCTAATCCAACTTTAGTATTTTTGGAGTCACATAAAATCTTTACCGGTATGCTTATTCTGTCAGTGCCTAATACTCATGATGGAAGGAAATCTGTAGGAAGCCGGGAACCAGAAAGAAGTTTCAGTTCCCATATGGTTCTCAGGTCTATGGGAAGTGTAATAGTGAATAATACCGGTGATCCGGTCTTCTTTACTCCTTCGTAACATTGTAGGGGGCCTTCAAACTTGTCAAGTACAATGCAAGACCCAGAAGTGGCTGGTATGATGTAGAGAATGGCATTAACGGTGTCACAATGTTCATTAACACATTGTGAATGTAGGAAGTCATTTAAAGGAGTTGCAGGTTTTTATGCCCCGCACTCACCGTCTTTCCTCAGTATTCACAGTTGGGTGCTGCATGAAGTCATTCAACTTAGAGGACTGAGGACATCTTGTGTCAAAAAAAGGTATTGCAGAAGACCACTCCGGATCGAATACATGCAGAATAATAAAGTTAGAATTCCTTATCTCTTTACAAGGTCAGAATACCAAAAAAACAGTAAAGCCAAAGCAACAGCATGTAATTCAGACAATTAGCATTCACACCAGGGGGTCAGCAATGGCTGAACACCTATTTTGTTCATGATTTTGTAAAGACAACACAAGATACCAAATACACCTTATAATAGAGCTGGTAGGTTTTTATTATTTACACAATTCACAAAAAAACAGCGTTATAATGATGTAAAAAAATAACTGAGTCTGCAACGGAGTTAAAAAATAAAAAAGATGGAAATCACTAATAAAATGATACATTTTATTGGTCCGTCCAACCATAAGCAATAAATTAGAGATTTTCATATATATATATATATATATTTTTTGCAGATATTTTCTTAAAGCAGGTGTGTCTCATTTTAACTCCTCGTGTATTGATGAACTACAGTTTTTTTTGTCAGCCCTTGGCCGGTTGAGCTGGGAGCTGTAGTCCAGCAACAGTTGAAGTTCAAGACGGAGCGGCCCTGCTCTATATATATAGATCTCTGTGCATGCTATGAAAATATTTAGCTCTGTATTATGGCTTGAAGGCAGACTGTAGCTCCTTGAAAGCGGCTTTCCTCTGTTCTTTTTCTTCCGCTTGCCGCTTCTTCTCCTCTTGCTCTGCTTTGATCTCTTGCTCGAATCGGCTGCCGTGATTGATGGCCTGCACCTGGGTGTATGAGAAATGCACAGGTTTAGAGGGAGGGTGTGAGTTCATTAAAATGGGACGGGTCCGCAGTGTATGCTGGGCCTGGCCTCTGCACAGAACCAAACAACAAATGTAGACGTATTTGCAAATTCATTACCCTAATTCATAAAAGTGTCCTTAATAAATGAAGCCGTTTTTACTCAATTCAAACTCATAATTAAAGTGTAGGGAGTCTTATACTGGCCAATGGGTGCATGATAATGATATCTTCATTCCCACTCAATTGGTCAGATTAATAAGCTCTCCAAGACTGGAGAAGATACATTTTAATGGGTGAACTGGAGTGATCCAGCAAACCTGGAATGGATTTTGCTTTCCATTGGCAAATGTTTACAATCCTGGTCCTGAACCATTTCAGCATAAAAGTCTATTTTCTTAGATCTTGGATAGCTTTAATAAATCAGGCCCAATGTTTGATGAATATTTGATAATACTTTGATTGGAATGTTTATTTTAAATCAAGCATTTCAGTAATTCTCAACCTTTTTAACATGGGGAACCCTTGAAATAACTTTCAGGTCCTTGGGGAACCCCTCCTATAATTACTATATACACAGATCACAGTATATTAGTCTGGTGGTTAGTGTGAAGAATCCTCAGTCATTGCTGGCCATTGGGAAGAATGTCAACCTTACAGATAGCCAAAAAGATCATTGGTGTCAGTTAAATAACCTGAGAGGCATATTGCTCATTGCTCAGGGAAGCCCTAACAACCTCTGGAGGAACCCTGGTTGAGAAATCCTGATCTAATCTATTGAAAATAATGCATGGCAGACATTTAATCTCACCCTGCTCATATAAAGCTATGAAGCTTTTGGATCAGTAGTGCCCATGTATCATCACATAGCAAGATTTGAACATTAGGATACACTGTTTTCAGGGTAAGGCTTAGGCACAATTTCTTTTTAACATAGAAATCTGTGCTTTTTAAGCTAAAATCTACCTAATGCGTACTTTAGTATGTGCATTCTTGCTTACAGATTGGTGGTTTGTGTATTCTTACAGATCTCTGAAGTAATTCTGTGTGTAATTTGTGTCTCTGTGCAGGAGATTCCCATAATAAAGACCAGTCAGTGCTGTTCTCTCTCCATGCCCAGGGTACCTGATCCGGTGTCTGCCCTCTGTAGCTTTCTGCAACATCTGTGAAGATGTCACTGTTACATTTATATAGTACTTTATGATAAATAAATAGATTTATATCCTTTTTAATTATCAGGGAGTATATTGCAAAATAGGTTTTTGCTCCTGGACTAAGTGAAATTCTTGCCTATACATTTTACGGATGAGCCTGTACTGCACTCTGTATGTAAATGTTGCTTACCTTTGCTTCAAAAAAGCTTTTGGCTCCTTTTACGCCCTCAATGGAGACATCAATTTCTGAAAGTCGGGCTAGAGCATGCAACCCGCTGTCTTCCTCCAGCTCCCCTGCAGCGGCTTTGCGGAAAATTAAAAGAAACTTCAAAGAGAAGGGAGAGAAAGGCGTTAGACTTATTAAAATATATTCGCTGCCTGCTGATATACTGAAGGAGCGTCCTACTAATCAAACACACAGCATCAAAGTACAGACATTATATAATAAGACGTCTGTGCCACTATTCAGCATACAGAGGAATGGCATAGCGGATTTATAAAGTCTGGCCACTTACACATAGACTTTGCATCAATTTGATTCGATTTTGTTCATCAAATATTTTCATTCCAGGTGCAACAAAAAGGTTTTTTTGCCTTGTGCAATTAAAATTATGATTTCTTTTCTATACAATGATTACTACAACCTGCAAAATGTCCAATTGTTTCCTCCTTAACCTATTCCTAAATAATTAGAAAAGTTTTTTTAGTTTTGATGCACAGCCAGGCCGGTGCTGGTGCAGCCTCACATTCCTGTATCACCTTTTCTGCACCCACGTGGTACACCATATCACTACCAATCAGCACCAATACACTGTAAAAATATTGTCCAATGAGTAGGTGAGTGACAAAAATCTCTGCAAATCTGAAACAGGATACAATGGAGTCACTTGCTGTGAATTGTTACACAAAGATTTGAATATCATAAGACATTTTATTATTACATGAAATCAACTTTTTTGTAAATCACAAAATAAAGTTTAGATAATTATATAACTATTACTAGTTGGTCACATTCACATTAACTTGTTCTTGCAATGTTGAAGATGTTTTGCAGCTCTTCAAGCTGCTTCTTCACTTCATTTAATTATGACATAACATGGTACTTGGATTTTGATAATAGTCCATTTGAATATTGTTCTTCCTTACCAGGATACATTGAAATAGCAATCTGTCCATACCATTGATATCAACATCTATAAGCTGCCTTTATTCAGTATCTTTATTATATCAGTGGGTCCCATTGATCATAGAATACTCAGTCAGATAAAAAGAAAACTGTATCAGTGAGTTGAATAAGACGATGTTATATCTCCCCACTGACAACCAATGACAGCATTGTGACTCTTGAATAGACAATTCCACAAATTACTGGCAGGGGAACGGAATAACGAACCATCTAGCATCTGAGTACACAAACCTCTGCTGACACAAAGCAACAGAAGCAAATTCCAACCTTGTGAATCCACTTTTATTAGTCACGCTAGAGGCCTGGTGCTTCAAGCATACCTGTGATATTGGAGTACATAGAATTCTTTAAAAGCAGATGATAGGTTTGTCAGTCTTTCTGTAGAAAAGGATAAAGCGTATTTTGCTATTGTCATAATGAAAGTGAATCTTTCCTGGGAAACATTTGGAGGTTGAATTTGCTTTTAACCAGTAGCTACCTGGATATTAGGCTGGCCAAATACGGGTCAATGTTCAGCTGCAGTCTAGTCAATAAGATTATAGAACTGGCCATAGAATGATTCTAAATGTGATCAACCAAAAATAAGTAATGTCAAGAATAGGATCAAAAGATTCTCAATTGGTCTGGTTGCAAAATTTCCATTGATTGTATAAGTAGTTGTCGGACTTTGCAGCATGCACCATACACCTATGTTTTTTTAAATAAGAGATTGATCGCATGAAAATACAGTGACTACTTTACACTTTGGTCAACTACAAAAAAGTAAATCATATTGGAAATCAAGTCATGTATGCTTGCTTTGGGTTGACCATTTGAATAAGGAACAAACATTTTTTTTTTTAATTCTACAAAATGCTGCTAAAATTGGAGATATTATGGTGCACTTGTAAAGTCAAGACATCAAAAAAAGTATTAAAAAAAAGTTCTGATTAACTTTTAACACTGGAAGCACCCATCATCAACTAGGCCAGACCTACACAGTGCACTAAATCATGGGCCTTATTGACTAAAGCTCTCCAAGACTGGAGAATATAGACCAGAGTTTGTCAACCAGGGTTCCCTCAGAAATAGCTAGGGGTTCCTTGAACAGTATCAGTTTGTGTCTACCAGGTCAGTGTAACAAATTCCAATGACCTTTTTGGCTATCTGTAAGAATGGCAGCCTTCCTAATGGTCAGCACCGTGAAAGGCATTCTTCCAATTGACCACCACACTAATATACTGTGAGCTCTGGATATTGTAATTATAAAAGAAGTTCTCTAAGGACCTGAAAGTTATTTCAAGGGGTTCCCCCATGTTAAGGAGGTTGAGAAACTCTGATATAGACTATCATTCGAGAACCTGGGTCATCAAGCAAACCTAGAATGGATTTGGTCGAGGAGTGAAACCATTTGCCAAATAGCAAATCATTTTAATCAATTCATTTCAGGTTTAAACGATCAGCCAGGTTCTCCCATGATAGTCTATCTCAGTGGTTGCCAAACTTTTCAGACCTATGTACCACTAAATGCACAGACTCTAGAGCGCGCATTCACGGGGAGTCACTCAAAGGGGTCATGAAGCCAGAACCCACCCACTCTCTCATCACAGAAAGCCTACGATGGGAGAGTGGGTGGGTTGTGTCGAGAGATCACAGCCTGTGATCCATATGGGGGACATGGTCCGCACCCTTGGCCGGTTCGCCACTCCAGCGGGGTCCTTCTCTTGACCCAACTGGGGGTGCACCGGCCAGAGCTGCAGACCACCAAAAGTTTCTTGCAGACCACCTGTTGGCGCCCGCTGGTCTATTTTCTACAGTCTTGTAGAGTTTTAATAAATCAGGCCCATTGCAGATTTTTCTTCAATTAAGACTTACAGTCACCTTTAAACACAGGAGTACACACATCACACTGAATTCTGCCTGGGATATCAATCTTACCTGTTAAACCTACACAAAATGCTGTATGTATTACAAGATTACACTAGGAACAAATAGTTCATTGATTCAAAGCACACAGAAACAACCCTGAAGAAAGCTGGGAATGTTTCATTAGCTCGAGATTAGTCAACATTCCATCTGCACTATGATATATATAAATCCAGATGGAATCTGTGTGTATTCATTCTCATACGGTTGTTTGAAGTGCTCATTATGTCATAGTGAGACTGAAAAGAAGTCACTTGTCAATTGTGCTCAACTAAAAACTGTAAAAAAGAGGAGAATCCTTAGAATCCTAAAATAACTCTCCTCTTCTTTATACCATAAAGTGCAAGGTTGTTGTACTCATTAAGAGATCCTAATGTGTGGTCCTGTTTTCACTAATGAGGAAAAGATTCCATGCTGATTTACACATACATTCAGGGATATGGATGTGTTTCCAGGTCAGCATATTCACTCTGAACTCTCTTCACTCTGATTATGAGGGTCCAATACTTCTTCCTGCATGCTAGTTTTGTAAAAAAAAATATAGTAAACATACCAATAAGTGCTGGAACTTCCAAAAATGAACAGAAACATTCAAAACAGGAACAGATTTGGGAGTTATGACTCTTAGATATCACCGTTGGGAGTATCCAGGAGATAAAAAAAAAGCCAAAGCTGACTCACCTATAACTAAAATATCCCTTTTGGGGGACTCTTTAAAATTCATTTTCATTCCTTTGCAGTGCTAGTTTCCAGGTTCAAATCTCGGCCAGGGCACAATCTGCATGGAGTTTGAGGTTCTCCCTATATTTCGTGGGTTTTCTGTGTACTCCGGTTTCCTCCCACATCCCCAAACCATGCAGTTAGGTTAATAGGTTGGTTTCCCCTCAAATTTGCCTTACACTGTATTAAAAACATATGACTATGATAGGGGCGTTAGATTATGACCCCCTTCCAGGGAGAGCTAGTGACATGACTACAGACTTTGTAAAGAGCTAATGTATGTAATATATATGTAATATGTTGACGCTATATAAATACTGTATAATAATATTATTATTGTGTAGGTCCCCTCTGTGCCACCAAAGAAGTTTTGACCCATCAAAGCATGACCTCTGAAGGTGTCCTTTGATGACAAAATTACATTAGCAGCAGATCTGTAAGTTACACAGCCTTCCTTTTTCTTATAGAACATCTTTCATCAAGGAATGTGCTGGTGCCTTTCCACATAATCTTAAAGAAAAAGTGGTTCATCAGGCCACCTTTTTCTTTTTTTTCATGAAATTTTAGGAGCGTATGATGGTGGACAGGGTCACTTTGACTAGTCAATGTCAATGCAACCCCATATACAGGAAGATGTGTTATTTGCTCTGCCGTCACAATTTTGTCATTCAGATAAATTCAGATTCTTCCAACACAATACTTTTAAAAAATGACTCTTAACTCCTGCGTAATATATCCCAGCAGGTGGCAGGTGTAATTATATTGAGATAATCAATGTTGTTCCATTCATTTGTCAGTAGTTTTTATGTTATGGTTGATCTACAAGTTAGATGGTGGAATTGATGTCATCAGCCTTCCATAAAACATATCTCCCAGGAGGTTTGATTCACAGCAACGTTCCTCAACATTAATAATCCCAGTGATTCGTGATGTGACATTTAAGTAGTAAAACCTGCTCTTTATTCTTGTCTAATAAATACGATGAATCAAGGCTTCTGACTCACCTCCCTGAAGCTCAGTTTTCCATCAAAGTCTTCATCCACTTCTTTAATCATGTCCTTAAGGCCCAGGTGGGTTTGCGGTGCTCCAAGCTTCTCCATCATCAGCTTCAGCTCCATCAGGTCTATAAAGCCGTCCTTACCGGCATCGTACCTGGAACCAAACACATCTGATGTTCTTACCACTGCAGTGAGACTGTAAATAAATGTTCTGTATTGTTTTATATGGGATGAATTTTGTTAAACAGAGTCACTCATAATATATGCAGGGTTAAAAGAACTATATGAGGAAAGTGCTAGATATTCAAGAATTAGGAGTACTTTTATAAGTATAACCTGGCATACAATAAGGAGAGGAGCTGTCCCATAATTGTTGAGCCATAAAAAGCCAAAAAGTATATATTTTTATATTTATTATAGATTCAAGTTATTACATTATTCTTTTAGAAAAACATATATTAAAGACCAAGTTAATATACTATTATAGTAAAAGCATGTGTTAATGAAAAGCCGCTATGTTTGGTTGCTGCATGCATGGATTATTTTTTACTTTGTTCTTTACTAACTCATCTCACTGTGCAAACCTATGCGTTGGCTGATTCATTAAAAGCAATGCTGAAATCGCAACAGTTGAAAAGCATAAATGGATGGAAAAGTCTGCAAAAAATGTAGAATTCTCATGTGGGTAAATTACCAATGTTAAAGTGAACCCGCCATTTGTACAGTATATCCAAAGGAAAGTATCATTTTTTTTTCCTAAAGTGTACTTAGACTTATACCTAAGCTCCCGTTGGCCCAGCCCCAAGCATCAACCCTCTCCAACCATTCTTATGGCCATTTTATATGCAGGATGGAAAACCACATGGTTGGCTGCACCTTTGTACGCAGCAAATTGCTGCTGGGAGGAGGAAAACACACTGCAGGTAACCAGATGTGCATGGTGCAAATCTTCCAACAAACAAAAACATATTTCTTCTTTGAAAAACCGTGCCCCAATCTGCCATGTGCAAAAAATGTTTCACAACCATTGGGAGCTCACAGCAGCACACTATAGCTCACCATGGATCTGAACGGCCTTTAGGCTCACCAATCTCTGATCCAGCGAAATATTGGCCATGAAGGAGGCCTCTCAGCCCCTTGTTGAAATCTTCGGAGCCAGTCATGCACATGATGGAAAGTAAAATGGAAAGCAAATGGAAGTAAGAATATTCTATAAAATCCCTGATTTGGAGCGAATAACTATAATCCCATGGCCATGTCATTTTATTGAATTCAACTATTTGTTAAGGCAAATAGTCAAACAACAATCAACTTATAGTATATAAAGCAAAAGACATGGCCAAGATCAGGAGACAATACATGACTAGGGAATATTTTTCAGCATCTCTTATATATATATATATATATTGTATTCTGCAGACTGCGCATAAAACAGTGTTAAAACAAAAGACCTTCAGGTTTGCAGCAAGACTTTGTGGAAGACAAATTTACATTTGTGAGATAAGTTTTGATGGACCACAATCCCTTAGGTTGCATTCATACTTTTCCATTTGTGATTTAGGTGTTTTTTACATTTATTATCAAGTTATGCACTTTTATCACTTGTCATGGTCCTATAATGCATGCTGATGTATCAGTAAACACACAATGCATAACATTGTATAAAACAACAGCTATTTTATGTACAGTACGTGTAATGTGCCCTAAATTGCATAGGTGAGAATGACCCCCAAGAAACATTTCTGCCCCCTGTAATTTATAGTCCTTGTAAATAAACCACACAAACCACTCCATTTTCCACTCGCTGGCAGCACTAGGATGCAGGCAGTAATAATCTTACCGGCTTCCTGAGAAGATAACACACGCTGAAGTGCATTAAGGAAATAAAAAATGAATGATGACCGGGTTTGGTTTATTTTTGTGCTATCTTTACATTTATCATCACCCAGCATACAGAATCCAAACAGCTATTCTATTTGTAACTGCACTGATGAATATCTGCACTCTATAATTATTCTGATTATCTAGAGCTAAATGTTCTCGCTGCCACAACTGGTTCAGCAGCTGACATCAGCAGTGCTTTTTGGTCAGATTATCCTCATTTCACAAATGTTCTTACAAGGAGCCCATTCACTTATATAATCGGCAGGAACCCTTAGTGTTCTCATGTACTGGGGCCATGTGGTGCTTTAAGACGGCCAGTTTATTTGAATAGGCTGCCCGACACACCATGGTGGTCCAAAATGGGACCCGCACTATTTTCAGCAGAAGGTGCATTGTGATGCTGTTAAGAATGGATAGCACTATATAGCACAATGCATGTTAGAATGTGCTGCACATTATCATGCATGTTCCTGCCATGCATGCCTATAAATGGTGGGCCTTAAAGCAAGGAGAGTACACTCACGGCCCTAGATGCACATGTAATGCACATGCACACATGTAAATGAGCCCACATGGATGGCACTGATGCCTTACTGCTTTCTAGAGGTATTCTAGAGGGTTGAATACCTCAACAAGCTCACACATCCTTTAATGTTGTATGAGCAGGGAAAGCAATGAAGGCAGGATCAGACCTGCTTTGGTATTAAGTGACCCTGCACAGCTCTGGTGCAGCTTGCCAGCAGCTCGGTCACTTGTACATTTGACGCTGGCGACAATGAGTGGTACTGGTACTTTCATTCTTTATGGTGCTGCTTTCAGGAGAAGCTACATGTCACAGACACAGGGTGCAGAAAGGTGAACAGGTATCCTCACACTTTTACATGACTTTATTTTTTCTTTTAAATATTAGAGGTTAGGCAATGACCCCCATCCCAAGCAACAAAGTGGCAATGACCACTGTCATTTCCTAAAATGAAAAGAAAAGAATGTAACAGGGTGCCTCCCGCTTGTACCCCCTTCTTTAGGGAACTGAACAGAATTGTGTGCACAGTGCTCCTTCATTGTAGTGCTGGAAAAGATCAGGAAACATTGTTTCCAGCGACATTATTGTAACATGTACATAGCCTTGTACAACAAAGCATTTCATTTCTTATCTGGCTCACAGAACTGTTCCTAAACTCTCAGCTTGGGTGCTGTGGTGCATAGGCCTAAACTCAGATGTATTTTAATCTACAATTATATACTACTGTTATCTGAAAAACTATACTTTATACAAATTGGACTAAATAGATTTCTTCTTTAAAGACGCTCTTTAGGCAAACATTGAAAAAAAAGGTTGTCTCCAAAAAGTGCTTTCATTGAAATGTTGAATTGCAATATGTAACTAACCCAAATTTTCTTTACATTGCACACTCATCTGAGAAGCTAAGTATGCCTGAGGCAAGAAAAGAAAAAAAGGTTCTATGATCCAATAGCGTTTTTTTTATCTTTTGTTTTTTTTTTTAGTATTGCGCTTGCACAGTACCCCTGGCCTGTATAATGCAAGGGAGGGGAGCATGCAGATATACAACAGCACAGATTTTTTTCTAAGATGTCCTGCCAGTTTTTCACTAAAGCAGTTACTTCATTGTGTAACAGAGCAGAAGGATTTGGCCTTTACCCCTCCAAGGGGAAAAGGGGGGTAGGGAGTGCAGTAAAGTTCAGCCTTGATCCATGCAAACGAGGTCAACATTATGTATAATTAGCATTTTGCTTGAATGCACTCAGCTGCTGGATATGGGAACTAATAGAAGAGATCCTGAATACACAGAGCAAGCCGTTATGGAAGAGAACTGACATTGTTTGCCTAAACCAACACAAATCCAATATATGTGACATATATCAAGCCTTATACATAACATATAATAAAAATCTGTCCAATTTTTTGGATATGTGAAAGCCAAAATCAGGGGAACTAAAACCATTTACCCCAGGGGTGTCAAACTCAAATACAAAATTAAAAACTTGGGGCCAACCTTGAAATTTATTGAAAAGGTTTTCCTTCTCTTTAGATATAAAACCTATTCATATGGAAACAAAGAGGTTTTGCTTCACATTCAATCTAGAACAAGCTTATAATAGAGAAAGAGGCATAGGAATTTTTTTAATTTTATTTAAGAAAAAATCTTATGCGTCTTTCTCTATTTGTAGCCTTCTGAGTTAAATTTCAATGGTAACCTTTTCCCACAGGCTAACAATTATAATAACAATATTCTTCTATGAAAATCCAACCATTCAAGTCCATGCCTTGGAGTAGCAAAGAAAAGTACAGCTGAGGGGGAGTGCTGGAAATGCCAGATGTGGCCAATGCCGAGCTGGATCTTATTAGTGGCCTGACGCTAAAACTTCCTCTTCATTGAAATAGCGCCGCTACCAAAATTCCCGGCATTATTTGCGTCTATAAAACAGTCCAATATGGGGCCACGCATAGGCAGAGGGCCCGCTGGTGTATAGACGCGAGTGATGCCGGGAATTGTAGTAGCAGAGCTACTTCAATGCAGCGACGGGCCAGCTGCACTTCATATTTAGGATTCCTTTGGGGGCCAAAAGAAAGGATGTTGCGGGCCAGATTTGGCCCACACGCCAGAGTTTGACACCCCTGATTTAGAGGATGATGAAGAAGGCAATATTACAATAAATCTGCTACTTTCCTTGGCCTTGCTCTCACAGGTTCCTGAAAGCTTTTCCTTTCTCTACCCAACCAACTTCAGCTCTCTGATATCATCCCTGCCAATGCAGGACCAGCAGTCCTGCATTGTACAGGAGAACACTGTGGGCTCACCCATATTCCAAAGCATTGGACAACGAAGGCGACTGAAGACTGCTGGTGTAGTAAAATATATGGAAATGTTACCACCTTATTCATCATCTCATTCAAATTAAATGATATTTTACCCTAACGTGTTACTGGAATGCCCCCCAAAGTCTAAATGCCAAATCTAAAATTTTGTTCTACTTTAAGATGGAAATTAAATGAATTTGCTGTTGAAAAAATGCCCTATATATATAACAAGACCTAAGGCAGAGTCTCTGCCTACACTTGTACAATTTATTCTCATGTTAACACTATCAGGCAGCACATTTCAGCTATGAGCTAGAAGAACACATTTACATTGCAAACAGATCCCATCCTGATACCTCCTCAATCACCCCATTCCATAGCCGCACACGTCCGTGTAATACATTACTGCAGCTCTCATGTACTACGACAAGCACCACACACATGACAAATGATCTACAAACATCCACACACCAAACCATGTCGATTTTAATTATTGCCTGTGCACTCCTTACAAAAATGATTTCTCTAATAAAAAATGATCCATTTTACATCACAAACTCTGCAAAATGGACTGAAAATAGCCCGCAGACGTCAGGAAATAGTAAAAGATTCTTGTTCTATAACACATTATCAAAAATTGTTTTACGATACGTATCTGTTTTTTTTTTCTGGCAGTCATCGAGGATATCTCTCGGCCGCATATAGACAGTAGGCAGGGTCCTTTAATACGAGACCTGTTGCTGAAATGCATTTGATTCACTGCCAGAAAGCATTATGAAAACCTTGTTGCGGCTAAGACATTTAATGCAGAAATATAGCTGTTTACTACAGTGCTGCTTGAAGGTGAATGGTAGCATCACGCTGACAGATTATGCAGAATTGCTATGGAGAACCCTGTCCAAAGAATCCCTTGGGTCTCACCATCATTGGCCAAATATTTTTTTGCCAGATATGCCTATAGCTATACATGACTGATTGAACTCCTGCAGCCGTCCAACCTTGTGACAGCAGCTGCTACAGCATAGCGTTGAGTGGCATAGCCATTTTCTACACACATCCCCCACTCTGGTTTTAAGAACATAATGGTATTAACCCATTCACTGACACTTGAAGATTACATCCATATTACTTCTAAGGGGAGGCTAATAGACTTTATGTGCCTCCTGCAGTTCCCTACAGTAGGGGGATGCTATTCATAGTATCACCATTTAATTAAGTATTAGACTCCATTAGTGTGTGGGAGGACCTCCCTACATAAAAAAAATGTCTTTGCTTAATGGAATGGGATGGCAACTACTGGTCATGGGAGATGTCAATCCCCATCTAGCAAGAAGACGAGTGATGAGAAGTCTGCAGGGTGCTGTGAATGGATTAATAGCTAAAGTTAAGAGGATGCAGATAAAACGTGAGCATTGGTGTCCTTAAAAACAAAGCTGGAGCAGGCATGGGTGAAAAGGAAAAAGACCATGTAGAATTAGTTATACAATGGAGAAGAGATTGTGTATGGGATAGCTGACCATTATGAATAATTCATTAGGTGTGTAGCATTGAGAAAAAGGAACAAGGGCAGCACTGGAAGGTGCAATAGATTGGTGCAAGAGCAATATAACGGCTAGGAGATCAATGAAAGGGGTTAGGTTTGGAAATAAGGTAATTTGAGGTTGGCGAGGATTGGTGGCTTTGGTAAAGGATGGTTACAGCAATTTATAGTATAGTATAGTAAAGACAGTCGATGCCAATGTAATGTGAGCATGGGCAGAACTAGTAAATGCCAATGCTGCTTTCAATGCAGCAATATAGGGTTGGTTAATGCTGCAAAGTAGGACTGACACAGCTACGTAATGTTAGGACAGGGGGTTGTAGCTAGTGCAACAACAAAGTTTGTAGGCTGGGAGCAGTGTGGTTGGTTGGGCACCCATGTGGTTTATAGGAGATATGACAAAAACAATACCAGCTGCCATTCCTGAAGTCTCCGTTTAAATCTACTCGGGGCCTGGCTGCAATCTCAACACTTTACATCACTGACCAGGAACAAGTACGCAGAGGACATGTAGATCGGAGTGATCTACATACCCGAACCAGGCCGACGACTAGTTGGCCAGCAGGACAACCAGTCCACTAGCATTTTGAGACGGGGTAATGACAGCCTTCATATTGGTCTTATGACAGATTTACTACAAACAAGATATAAAAAGAGATGGGCTTCAGGACCATGAAATGGTATAGCAAATGTGTGCAAAATTCCGTTGGTCCGAATTCACCACAAGGCTGCTAAGAGTCCATAATAAACATGTAAAGTGTTTGTTTTAGAAACTTTAAAGGGTCAGTCCACCCAAGTGTGCGTGTTTATTCTTTGGAGATACCTGCTGGGCTGGGTCAGTCCATGGCCTCCTATATGTTCTCCAACCATAAGTTGTCCTAGCCATAATCTGTGACTTTGTTTCTCGGCACCTAGGAGTAGAGATCCCTACCCAATTCCTCCCATTTACTATAGTAAAATAATGATTTTAAAAAATTAGGCTGGGAGGATATAACCCCCTAACATTGGCCACAACAGATCTCCAGAGCTGGGAATTCAGTGTATGGATCTCAGCAATAAAGAACTGGAGAGAGATAAGAAACCGTTGGCATAAACGTATTGCCTCTGCCAACACCAACATCTACCAACCAATAAAACATCAGTCTTTGGTGACCTGACCCTTTAGAAATTGGAAACTAAGACAGCAGATAATTCAATGAGACAATGGAGCCTGTGTCCTGTACAGTATAAGCACAAGCAGTGGCTATGGATGGTCCTTCAAACTTCATGGGCCAAGGACAAGTTGCTCCATCGTTAGTTGGGTCTCAGTAGTGGGCAAATAATGTGATCAAGGCAGGGGTTTTACACTGTAACAGGTTAAAGACCATAACTGTTGCAACGCTTTAGCTGAAATGCAGAACTACTGATATGATGCAGTGTTATCAGTGCAGGAAAGATTCGGGATGAATGTATCAGACTGGCACTGGTTCTTGAATAGCTGACTGGTGGGCCAGAGCTGGGCTACAAAAATGATATAGGGGTCCTACATGGTTTGGCTGAGCACTGGTGTAATAATGGAGAATGCTTGTGTCATGCTGCAATATGAAGTACTAACATGGAGTGGAGATGTACTGATGTGAGGATGGCGGAGGCTTGTGTTGGGCTTCATTATGGGGTCCAGGGGTGGAAAGAATGGGTATTGGTGTTGGGAATCAGTATAGAGGGAAAGGGTTACACATGAAAAAAATAAGGTAGGGAAGACTTATATAGGACTGCAGTATTAGCTTAGTGTAATACTAGGGGTTGCAGATATGGAGTGGACTGGCAACAGCGTAGTGAAAAAGAAGAAATTATATGGAAAGGTTTGAGGCAGGTAGAAGCATGGTGTAAAGGGAACAAACATTGGGTGTCCAGGCCCTCTAGGTTGCGGCATTAGGTACATGGAACTGCAAGGCACTGCAGGGGACATTTTAGGGTACAGGGGAGATGCATTGAACAGACACCATAGACTGTGATATGGGGTGCAGGGGTCACACAGGGGATGGACTGGCAATGCAGGCTGAATTATGGTTGCAGGAATGGAATGATAAAGAGATACATTATGGAGGGAACATGCACAGAATGGACAGGTGACGATGAGAGCGCATTCTGTTATGGGGTGCAGGAGACACGAGGGAAGGCTGCATTATGGGGTGCAGGGGACACAAGGGAAGGCTGCATTATGGGGTGCAGGGGACACACAGGTGGAGGCTGCATTATGGGGTGCAGGGGACACACAGGTGGAGGCAGCATTATGGGGTGCAGGGGACACAGGCAGCATTATGGGGTGCAGGGGACACACAGGTGGAGGCTGCATTATGGGGTGCAGGGGACACACAGGTGGAGGCAGCATTATGGGGTGCAGGGATGGAGTGGTCCACCAGTGGTGTGATGATGATGATGATGATGGGGAGGGCTCGTTCCCTGCTGCAGTATGGAGCCCCGGGATGGCTGTGGGATGGAGGGTGAAGCAGGCGGTCTCGGGGCACTCACTGTCTGAACATCCCCTCCATGTCCTTGATCTGTTTCCTGCTGAACTCCTTGAACTCGGTGTACGGATTGAAGACCCTCATGCTGGGCTGCTCCCTCTCCGCGTCCTCCGCGTCTCCCATCCGCAGCCGCCGGTTCAGCCTGGATGCCAACTCGTCCCCCGCCATCGTCTCCGTCCCCCGGCTGACACCTGTCGCGCTCACATCCCCGGCACCCGTCACGTGACCTCACCGGTCCCGGCAAGATGTAAGGAGCGCCCGGATTGGAGGAGAGCTGGGGGCTGGACCACCGCACGAGAAGGGGGGGTCAGTATGGGGGGAGATCGCAGCATTGCTGGAAGCAGCACCACTGACTGCACTACACAAACATCATCCTCATCATCACCCCCATCATCACCCCCATCATCCTCATCCCTAATACACAGACATCATCACAATACAGAGGGCATAGCATCAGCACCAATACTGCTATACAAATCATCATTATCATCCACACCACTACTTCTATACAGTACATATCCTACTATGATCACTCTATACATATCATCATCCCTACTACAGATACCACAATACAGAGACAGCACAAATACTAATATACATATCATCCTTATCATCACCCCCATCCCTAATACACAGACATCGTCACAATACAGAGGGCACAGCATCAGCACCAATACTGCTATACAAATCATCATTATCATCCACACCATCATCATCCACTCCACTACTTCTATACAGTACATATCCTACTATGATCACTCTATACATATCATCATCCCTACTACAGATACCACAATACAGAGACAGCACAAATACTAATATACATATCCTCATCCCTAATACACAGACCTCATCAGCATTATCACAATAGAGAGCGCACAGCATCAGGACCAATATTATACATATCTCATCCTCATCATCCACACCACTACTACTATAGATATCTCACCATCATCACACAATACAGAGAGCACAACATAGCACCAATACTGCCATACAAATCATCATCACAATACAGAGAGCACTGCTATACAAATCATCATAATCAATGTAATCTCCACTACAGACACCACATCATCATCCACACCACTACTACTATACAGTACATATCTCACCATCCTCATCATCACCACAATACAGAGAGCACAGAATCAGCACCACTATACATGTCTTCATTCCTACTACAGATACCATATTTTAACAACACAGAGCACAGGATCAACACCAAAAACAGCATAAATATCTCATCACCATCATCAGTCTCATCCCTACTATGAAGCCCCCATCATCAGCACCACTACTACTTCTCTACATATTTCATCATCATCATTCCCATCAAATCACAGAGCCCATCATCCGTACCAATATTAGTATAAGTATCCCATGATCATCCTCAGCACCAGTATCACTACATCCCTACTAAAAAGACCCCATCAATATCATTATCCTACCTTTCATCATCATCATCCCTATCACCATCTCTTTTACAGAGATTACTATTATTATTATAATCCTTATCTGCAACATTCCTATTACAGAGACCACATCATCATCATCATCAATACTCCTACAGATATCTCATCTTCATTAGCACCAACCCATTACCTCTTTGCCATGACTTCTGAATAATCCAAGCTGCCATCTTTGAAAATAGATCATCTGATCTTGCATTGGTTCTTTTCTTCCGATGGTTGGGTTTGTGGGGCGGATTTCCCATTGGAGTTTGTGACATTTCCCACCTTTGATGATGGAGAATTGAGTAGTCACTAACACTTTGAGTTTTCGCACAACCTGGGTACTTATACCCTACATCCAAGGGACTCCATATATCACATTTGTCTGAATTCCAGCATGTGTGCAAGGCATCAGTGGTCACCACCATGACTCCATGTCTACAGCTCATAAAGCACAAATGCCTGAAAAAATGAAAATTCAAATTGCCTGGCTGGCCCCTACTGATCCCTTTTTTCAAAATGGATCTGACCTTGAACAAGCATACAGAGGCCAGCATTGTCACTGCTGATGTTATTCACCCAAGATCGCCCTACACAGACACACACAAAATCCAATGTCATCATTTATTAACAAAGACAAAAGTGAACTAATTACACATTTATCTCCAAGTTAAACCAATCAGCAAGCAAAATTCACTAAAAATAAACTATACAGATAAGGAATTACCGAACGTCATGGAAGGGTCACCAGGGATCATTAATTGAGATTTTAGTTTACATAAGACCTACAAATGGCCAATGAGATGCAAAAGTTTAATTTTTGTATGCAAATAGCACTGACTTGAAATTGAGCCAATCACAACCCTGTAGCTGCAGTGTTTGATTAGTCCATCTCATTGATATTCTTAATAGGAACAGAGGAGATGAAAGATAAAATATTTCATCTAACCCAGGCACAACTGTAACAGGCCTTTGCCAACCTTTTCAGCCAGCAATATCTTAATGGTAACCTGTACTGGAAGAGATATGGGGGCGGACATTGCTGACCTTATTCTGAGAATGCCCTATGCCTGCCTGTTTTGATTTCAGTGCTCTCCAAGCCACTGATCTGGAGCATGCATGCAACTAAAAAAGTCTGAACCTCAGAACCTGCCTGCCTATGGATTCTGGCCAAGTGACTACAACCTACATACCAATAAAAGTACCTTTAACAGGCACTTATTTTTTGACCATATTGCTGCTTTCTGAAATTGTTATTGCGGACAAAAAGAACATTAGTAACATGCCCAAAGTAAAGCAAAAAAACAGAAACAAACCTATTGTGACAATACCAGCACATTGTAAAATAAGTGTTGCATTACATTAGAAATGTGACAATTGCACAGCACCCTCTAGTGGTGAATGAGATTATAACCACTGCAAAGTGAGTCACTGCCACAGCCATATGTCACAGTGGAGGCTTACTAAATGTCATTTCTTTCCCCCAGCAAATCTTTGTTCTAAATATGTTTCCTGAAAAGAGAGACACTTATAATTTAGCATTTGCATACATATATCTTATATATGTCAGGGGCTTGTCTGTGTGATTAAAGGAAAGCAACTGGACGAATATTGCCAAAAAGAAATTGCTGTTCCCCTATTCTAAACAAACTGTGCTTGGCGACCTGAATCAGAAATTGGCTTACAGCCAGAGCTCAACTATGTGTGAATTGCAGTATACCATAGGTGTGGATGGGCCTGTATAGAACACACCCAGCTGCAGCCTATCCATGTGAACCAGTTACAGGATTTCTGTTTGAGATACATTTGCACACAGTAACATTTGTTTTACTGCAAGAAAATCAATAGGGTGACCAGGAGATGAATGGTGTCATGGGGCTACAAAGGTTTATATATGAGAGACATTTAGTGACCTTCCTGCAGGACAATGGTCTGCAGCTACTTCTTATTTGCTTGTAATCATTGGAGAGATGTGTGAAATGTTTTATACTCTAAGCAGTTCACACTGCTGTCTTGAAGGGGAACTCCAGGAATGCCTATTGCAGAGTTACCCCAGCACCAGAAGGGTATAAATGATCATTTCTTTCTGGACGGGATGTAACAAGCCCTTCTACCTTCTCCCCCATGAGTAGAGATCTCCCATTCTCTCCAAATGTCTTGATTGTGACCAGCACTCTCACTTACAATGCAGGGCTATGGGTTCTGCATCAATATGTGATGCCAGTGCTGCCAACCACAGCATGGAGAAGAGGCTGCAAGAGATCAATCACACAAAAGAGACGTCTGGCAGAATAAGAACATTTAAGAAAGAACATTTTACTTCTGCTTACATAATAATAAAAAAATGTTTACTTAAAATGTACCTTTGCAGTTGGGCGACCCTCACACTGCATGGGTGTTTTTTAACTATTGTTAGAGTTCAGCTTTAAATCTGTGCAATGGTAACCTAAATAATAAAGGGAGTGATGATGCCTAACCCAGGAACCCATGAGGCTCAATACTCAAAAGTGAACACACCGGATTAGGGATCCTTATTCTAAGAAAGTAACTTTTTTTTTTGGCGAGTCCAATGAGAATTAAATGAGTCACATGGCTGAAAAAGTTTCCCTTCTGTAAAAACTTTGGGAATTGATCTTGCTGGCACAATGTCCATTCATAGAAAAGTAACAAACGTACCCGAGTCAAACCTTGCAAGTAACCCCTTGGCACACACACCCTACACTTCGAAAAAATATTTGGTGCTCCTTGTCGACGAGACAATTACTAGACCTGAGCATTGTAATGTGACCGGGGAAATGACCTCCAAAAAGAGATTTTGGTGCCAGCTTTGATGAAGAAAGACATTGCACAGTAATGATGGCAAGGCGAATATTAGGAGTACAGGGGGGGGGGGGGTCACCATTTACCAAGACTCCGCCATTTTTTTTATGCTGAATTGGCATATGACAGCGAGTTTCGCAATGATTCACTCTACATGCGATTCATCTCTGCTCTGACCCATAACAAACACACAGCCCATTCTCCTGTACACACGCACCAGGCTTCAATAAACGTGTGAATTTTCTGACATGAATAGTCCTACAAGGTTTATAGAAATGCAGAATTCTTTACAAACAAACAGCGGGTGATACAGACAGCTGGACATTACAGAACATTCAAGAATATTTATACATATTTATATATCCAATATGTGCACAAACATGTAGAATTTTATCAAACAGTGGGTGAAGATTGGAGCATTTTTTAGATTTGTATTGTGGTCCGATACAAATTTTCCCTCATTTCCTGCCCTGAGATTCTTCTTAGAAAGATTTTTCTTGCTTCCTGTCTTAGAAGTAAACTTAATTCAATAAAGAACGGGGAAAAACTTAGGGTAACTCCATTTCACCCAAATATTAAATTTTTTTTTTTTTATAGTAACCACTACTCTAAAACAAGAGCATAATTAGTGTATAACAACATAGGCAAGGCAAAAATATTATTTGCAGGAGGGAATAAATACAGATCCCCTGGCCTTCAGGACATTATTTTCTACATGAGTGGAAAAAAAATAAATGAAAGAATGTGAACATTTTTTCCCTCCCTTTTATTTCCTGTGGCGTCTTTAGGACAGGAAGTGAAATCTCCCTAATGGGGTGCAGACAAAAAAATAACTGGATAGGGGGATTCTATTCCTTCCCTGCTCTATACAAAACTTGAAAACATTAGGACAGGATGTACACTTTTATCCTAGACAACAGACAAGGTGACTGTGAAGCCTTTTTGTGATTTTATGCTGCCAATGACAGAAAATAAAGGGACAAAATGGCAACAAAAACATTCTTTAGACAACAATACGCCTAATAGCAAAAATTTTTGCTTCAAGGTATGAGGAGACATTTTATTTTCTGAGTGACCGCGGAGCCAGTGATGGCAATCGCCATGGAAATGCTGACAGGCCGCAGCCTAATATGTCATAGATACAAAATGGCATCCGTCTGCTGAAGTATTCAAGCAGCTTGCCTGTTTTTACTTTATTGAAAACAAAAACGAATGGTTGCACTGGTCACCAAAGTTTACTTTCATTTCCTAACATTACTTATTCATATATCTAATAAAGGCATGGCGGATATTACTACTAGGCCCGAAGCAGGGCTAGAGTATTGTCAGCAGACTGCCCTGTCAGTCACAAAACTGAATACATTTAGGCAACGCCTAAAAAACAGTTTATATCACAAAAAAGTAAAAAAAAAAAAAAAAAAATATCCTCAAAAGGTAAACTACAAACTACATTTTTTCCACAGCAACAAAAGTCTAAACAGGTTGGTTAGAGCCAATCTGTTTATCTTCATATTGTGGCGGTGGGGTTATAGGTTCAATCTTCTGCGTATCCGCCATCTTGTTATGACCTGACAGGTTAAGTCTGAATTCCTTAAGGTGAAGTTTATCAGATTTAATCCTTCGAACGTTCAAAGGTTTTTTCTCTTTCCCAGATCGTGAATTTGTCCTTTGCGGTTGCTCTGCTTTTGCAGATGCGGCATTGGGCCTGGTTGGCGTCGTCTCGTCCAGTTCAGTCAAAGACTCGTAAGATGGAAGTGAAATGCTCATTCTCTGGTTTCCATCGGCTTCTGTAGCTTGTCGAGGTTCGAAATCCATTCTCATCACTTCCTCGTAGCTGGGGGCGGAATACCTCGGGGAATTGGGTTCTTCCAGACTGCAGGGAACAATAATACAGGATCAGTAAACTTAAAAAACAAGCAGAGAATATCCCACAGGTGATTTAGATAGTATGTACCTGGCACATCCTAGAAATAACAAGTATTTAGAAAAAAGTAAGCGTATATATATATATATATATATATATATATATATATACACAAATATATTTCCATGTTGTTTAGATATATAATCCTACACAGTACGAATAACTCTCATAGTTCTCCCCAGAGCTTTTTAGCCGGTTGCTCCGCCCGGCTGATTTGAATACCCCGCCCAGCTCTCGGCAGCTCTCATTCTCGGATGCACGGATCTCAGGCTGCTCTGTGTC